>NW_025534976.1:0-57500 GCF_020615455.1 Coregonus clupeaformis
ATATATACAGTGCATTTGGAAAGTATTCCGACCCCTTGACTTTTTCCACATTTTGTTACGTTACAGCCTTATTCTAACATTTATGAAATTGTTGTTTTTCCTCATCAATCTACACACAATACCCCATAATGAGAAATTAAATATATACAGGTTAAAAGTAATGACTAAATGTTCCACCCTTAAATAGAATTGTGGAATGTTCTTGTTTTAATTATGATGTACTAGTTAACCAATATTGCATGATGAGATGAAGCAAATGTTCTTCATTATAGGCTTAGACTGTTGTTTCCAGATAGTGGGTAAACAGGTTAGGTACCATTGCTAAAGAGTAACGGTTGCGCTTTCAATCATGGGGTAAGAATATAACTGTTGTGGGGAATGAGGAAGTCTAGTCAGAGAAATCAGAATAGCTTATGAAAGAGGGGTTGTGAAACCTGGATTACTGCAACTCGCTGTTGGCTGGGCTCCCTGCCTGTGCCATTAAACCCCTACAACTCATCCAGAACGCTGCAGCCCGTCTGGTGTTCAACCTTCTGTCATGAACCCTGCGTCCTGAGTCTGTTCCTGCCTATGTTGCCGTTTTTCTGCTCTGAATCTCCTGTTTCCCGAAGGTGCCTGAACGCACCCTGTCCGGTTGCCGGGCGACGTTGCTAGGCGGGTGATCTCTCGATTACCCGCACCTGCTTCTCATCAGCTTCGGCACACCTGGTCCTGATCATCACCCCTTCATAAGCTCTGACCTGACATCCATTCCCTGCCGGATCGTTATCCATAAACAGTATGTTTGCCAGCGTATCAGCCTCTGAGTACTAGCGTTAGTTTTGTTGTTTTTTTGCACCTTGTTGACCTGCCTTGTACTTACCTCCGTTTTTTCTGTCTACAGTCATTCTCCCGGAACCTTCACCCAACCCCTGCCGTGCCATCAGTTCATCTGCCACTTCACCACCACCTACTCATCTCCGCCACCCGCTCCGTCTCCTGGACTATTCTGCATCTTTTTATCTGTAAATAAACACTCACATTCGTTCAACTCACCTTGTCCTGGTCTGCTTCTGGGTTCGGTCTTAGAGAACCGTGACAGAACGATCCGGCCATAAATGAACCCAGCGGACCTGGACTCTGTTCGCCATGCCATTACCCATCAGGAGATGATGTTGGGACAACACAGCACGGCGCTACAGGAGATAGCGTTATCGGTTCTGAACTTTTCTACCAGTCTGACGAAGATCCAGGCTCAGCTCAGTTTGCCGGTGGAGAATCCACCACCGGTTTCACCTCTCTCGCCTGCCGCTTCTGGAGCTGTGCCCTTCAGTGAGCCCAAGGTTCCGACGCCTGAGAAGTATGAAGGGGATTTGGGAAGATGCCGTTCCTTTCTTATGCAGTGTGGATTAGTGTTCGATCTACAGCCCCACTCTTACGCCTCAGACAAGGCTAGGATAGCCTTTGTTATTGAATTGCTGCGTGGTAGAGCCCTGGAGTGGGCTTCAGCCGTATGGGAACGACAGGACACCTGCATGGCGTCATACCAGCAGTTCACGGCAGAGATGAGGAAGCTGTTTGACCATCCAGTCCGAGGTAAGGACGCAGCTAAGCGCCTGTTTTCTCTTCGCCAAGGAACTCGCAGCGTTGCCGACTTCGTAATCGAATTCAGGACATTGGCTGTGGAGAGTGGGTGGAATGAGGAGTCACTGCAAGCGACCTTTTACCAGGGGCTGTCGGAGCAACTCAAAGATGAGTTGATCTCCTATCCGGAGCCTAGTGACCTGGACAGTTTGGTAGCTTTGTCTATTCGGGTGGATAACAGAGTTCGAGAGAGAAGGAGGGAGAAGCAATGGGGCCCGTCCAATCAATCAGCTTCTCAGTTTCCAGTCGGGTCAGGAGGTGGACCAGAATGCGTCGATCATTGTCCACCACACGGGATTAGTGGAGAGGTCCTGCCTCCAGATTCTGAACCCATGCAAGTGGGGCGGCACGGGTTAACCAAGGAGGAGCGCCAACATAGACGTAAGACCAACCGCTGCCTCTACTGTGGTAGTTCGGGACATTACATCTCCACTTGTTCCCAGCGGCCGTCAAACTGCTCGGCTCGCTAAAGTTGGGAGGACTTTTAGTGAGCCAGTTTCAACCTCTCAATACCCCTGTCAGACCCCGTTTCCCGGCTACCCTCATGAACAGGAATCAGAGTTTAGCGATTAACGCTTTTGTCGATTCAGGTGCCGATGGAAGCTTTATTGATGCCGACGTGGTGGAACAGCTGGGGCTTTCCAAGGAGCGATTACCGGAAGCCATTGAAGCTACCACTCTGAACGGCAGTAGTCTGACACGTATCACGATGAGGACTGAACCGGTTAAGACGCTGTTGTCAGGGAATCATTCTGAGGTTATCTCATTCTTCATTCTGCCTTCTTCCCATGTTCCTCTGGTCCTTGGATACCCCTGGCTGAAAGAACACAATCCCACGTTCGATTGGGTGACTGGCAAGGTAACTAGTTGGAGCATTGATTGTCATGCTAACTGCCTCAAGACTGCCTGTTCCCATTCTGTTCCCAGTCAGGTGATTGAGGCTAACCCCCCAGATTTGTCCCTGGTTCCCGAGACATATCACGATTTGGGGAAAGTGTTCAGTAAGCAGAGGGCTCTGTCACTCCCTCCCCACCCGACCATATGATTGTGCCATAAACCTGTTCCCTGGAGCTGCCTATCCCAAGGGGACGGTTATACAGCATCTCCCGACCTGAACGTGAGGCTTTGGAGACCTACATAAAGGATTCCCTAGCTGCTGGTCTCATTCGTCCCTCGTCATCACCCCTGGGGGCAGGATTCTTCTTTGTGAGTAAAAAGGATGGCTCTCTTCGACCTTGTATTGATTATCGGGGGTTGAATGATATCACGGTCAATAACAAGTATCCCCTGCCCTTGATGAGCTCTGCTTTCGACTCCTTACAGGGTGCTACTGTGTTCACCAAGCTGGACCTACGCAATGCGTATCATCTGGTCCGGATCAGAGAGGGGGACGAGTGGTTGACTGGTTTCAATACACCGATGGGTCATTTCGAGTATCAGGTGATGCTGTTTGGACTGACCAATGCCCCAGCAGTGTTCCAGAGTATGGTGAATGACGTCCTGAGAGATATGATCGGTCTTTTTGTGTTTGTTTACCTGGATGACATTCTTATCTTCTCGAAGGAGCCTTCCAGCCACGTCCAGCATGTCAAGCAGGTTCTGCAGCGATTGCTGGAGAATCGCCTGTTTGTGAAGGCCGAGAAGTGTGAATTTCACGCCCACACTACATCCTTCCTCGGGTACATCATCTCCAGGGGAGAGATTAGGATGGACCAAGAGAAGGTTAGGGCGGTTCTGGATTGGGCCCAGCCCGGTACGAGATTGCAGCTCCAGAGGTTTCTGGGGTTTGCGAATTTCTATCGGAGATTTATCCGTGATTACAGCCGTGTGGCCGCTCCTTTAACTGCCCTGACTTCTAGTACCAGAACCTTCAGTTGGAATCCTGAGGCGGACCGAGCATTTCTGGATTTGAAGAGGCGATTCACCAACGCTCCGATTCTCTCTCAACCTGACACTGCCCGTCAGTTTGTCGTTGAAGTGGATGCGTCTGATGTGGGGGTTGGCGCCATCCTGTCCCAGCGATGCTCCACTGACGGTAAACTCCATCCCTGCACCTACTACTCTCGTCGTCTTTCGTCTACGGAGAGGAACTACGATGTGGGTAACCGGGAGCTTCTCGCGGTGAAACCTGCCTTGGAGGAGTGGCGCCATTGGTTGGAGGGGGCGGAGCAACCGTTTGTTGTCTGGACTGACCACAAGAATCTTGCTTACGTGCAATCGGCTAAACGTCTCAACTCCCGTCAGGCCAGGTGGTCGTTGTTTTTTGGACACTTTAATTTTTCCTTGACGTTCCGACCGGGGTCTAAGAACGGCAAGGCGGACGCCTTGTCCCGGATGTTCTCCAAGACGGAGGAGAGTGGGGCCAAGACTGAGACGATTCTTCCCCGGAACCTTGTCGTGGGAGCCGTTATGTGGAGGATTGAGGAGGAGGTTATGGCGGCCCTTCGGACGCAGCCCGGCCCCGGTAACGGTCCACCCGGTCGGTTGTTTGTGCCTGAGTCGGTTCGTTCGGCTGTCCTCCAATGGTCCCACGCCAGCAAGATGGCTTGTCACCCTGGCGTGGCTCGGACGATGGCGCTTCTACGCAGACGATTTTGGTGGCCTGCCATGGGAGAAGATACTTGGAGGTTTGTTGCTGCCTGTCCAGTTTGTGCGCAGAACAAGAGTGCCAATCGGCCCAGCTCTGGACTTCTTCACCCCCTACCGATCCCCCGGCGACCATGGTCGCATCTGGCCCTGGACTTTGTCACTGGGTTGCCCTCTTCTGAGGGGAACACGGTCATTCTGACTATTGTGGGCCGATTCAGCAAGTTCGCCCACTTTGTGCCCATCTCCAAGCTTCCCTCTGCCTCTGAGACGTCCAAGATCCTGGTTAGGGAGGTTTTCAGGGTCCACGGATTGCCCAGTGACATAGTTTCCGACCGTGGCCCTCAGTTCACCTCTGCTGTCTGGAAATCCTTCTGTTTGGCCATTGGAGCTACAGTCAGTCTCACATCTGGATTTCACCCCCAATCTAATGGACAGGCGGAGAGAGCCAACCAGAAGATGGAATCCACGCTGCGCTGCCTTGTTTCCTCCAACCCCACCTCTTGGGCCTCTCAGTTGCCTTGGGTTGAGTATGCTCACAATACTCTCCCTACTTCTGCCACTGGGATGTCTCCCTTCCAGTGCCTATACGGCTACCAACCCCCCTTGTTTCCTTCTCAGGAGAAAGATCTCTCGGTTCCCTCTGTCCAGGCCCACATTCGTCGTTGCCACCGGACCTGGCATCGGGCCAGAAAGGCCCTCCTTAGAGTTTCTGACCGGTATCAGCTCCAGGCGAATCGTCGCCGTATTCCAGCCCCCGCTTATGCAATCGGAGATAGGGTCTGGTTGGCTACACGAGACCTTCCTCTGTGGACTGAGTCAAGGAAACTGTCGCTGAGGTTCATTAATCATGTTGTGGTTCGACTCAAGTTGCCTAGTACGCTCAGAGTCCATCCCACCTTCCATGTCTCCTGCCTCAAGCCTGTTCTCCTCAGCCCTCTGTTGCCCCCTCCACCTCCTCCTCCTCCTCCTCGGATGATCGGAGGAGGTCCTGTCTACACGGTGCGCCGCATCATGGATTCCAGACGGCGGGGCCGGGGTTTCCAGTATCTCGTGGACTGGGAGGGGTATGGTCCTGAGGAGAGGAGTTGGATTCCTCGGCGTCAGATCCTTGATGCTGACCTCCTTCGTGACTTCTACCGCCTCCATCCTGGCGCTCCGGGTAGTCCGCCCGGTGGCGTTCATCGGAGGGGGGGTACTGTCATGAACCCTGCGTCCTGAGTCTGTTCCTGCCTGTGTTGCCGTTTTTCTGCTCTGAATCTCCTGTTTCCCGAAGGTGCCTGAACGCACCCTGTCCGGTTGCCGGGCGACGTTGCTAGGCAGGTGATCTCTCGATTACCCGCACCTGCTTCTCATCAGCTTCGGCACACCTGGTCCTGATCATCACCCCTTCATAAGCTCTGACCTGACATCCATTCCCTGCCGGATCGTTATCCATAAACAGTATGTTTGCCAGCGTATCAGCCTCTGAGTACTAGCGTTAGTTTTGTTGTTTTTTTGCACCTTGTTGACCTGCCTTGTACTTACCTCCGTTTTTTCTGTCTACAGTCATTCTCCCGGAACCTTCACCCAACCCCTGCCGTGCCATCAGTTCATCTGCCACTTCACCACCACCTACTCAGCTCCGCCACCCGCTCCGTCTCCTGGACTATTCTGCATATTTTTATCTGTAAATAAACACTCACATTCGTTCAACTCACCATGTCCTGGTCTGCTTCTGGGTTCGGTCTTAGAGAACCGTGACAGAACGATCCGGCCATAAATGAACCCAGCGGACCTGGACGTGACACCTTCCCAAGTTCTCTCACGTCACCCCGCTCCTCCGCACACTCCACTGGCTTCCAGTTGAAGCTCGCATCTGCTACAAGACCATGGTGCTTGCCTACAGAGCTGTGAGGGGAACGGCACCTCCGTACCTTCAGGCTCTGATCAGTCCCTACACCCAAACGAGGGCATTGCGTTCATCCACCTCTGGCCTGCTGGCCCCCCTACCTCTGCGGAAGCACAGTTCCCGCTCAGCCCAGTCAAAACTGTTCGCTGCTCTGGCACCCCAATGGTGGAACAAGCTCCCTCACGATGCCAGGACAGCGGAGTCACTCACCACCTTCCGGAGACACTTGAAACCCCACCTCTTTAAGGAATACCTGGGATAGGATAATAGGATAAAGTAATCCTTCTACCCCCCCTTACCACATCCCCCCAAAAATAAAATAATAATAATAATAATAATATCATAAGATGAATGCACCAATTTGTAAGTCGCTCTGGATAAGAGCGTCTGCTAAATGACGTAAATGTAAATGTAAAAAATATAACATCAACTCAACCTCAACTCCTCATATAATATCAACTCAACCTCAACTCCTCATATAATATCAACTCAACCTCAACTCCTCATATAATATCAACTCAACCTCAACTCCTCATATAATATCAACTCAACCTCAACTCCTCATATAATATCAGCTCAACAATAACTCCTCATATAATATCAGCTCAACCTCAACTCCTCATATAATATCAGCTCAACCTCAATGTCATAAGGTGCTGAAAGTGGGTGTGGTGTATGAATCAGGCGCAGGACGCAGAGGCTCAGTCCAAAGGCTTTAGTGCAAAATTCACACAAACAAAAGCACAATAAGCCTGAAGGCGAATACAAGGCGCACACAGGCGACAAAATAAACGGCGCACAAAACATGTGCAAAGTAACCGCTCCAAAACACTGGAGCGAAAATAGTAGCTCCAACACGTAACAGAGGCGCAATCACACACAAACACAGACACACACAACGAGAACTAAATAGAACACTAACGAGGACTAACTAGACACAGGTGTACAACATTAAGACCAAACCAAACGAACATGAAACATAGATCGGTGGCAGCTAGTACTCCGGGGACGACGACCGCCGAAGCCTGCCCGAACCAGGAGCAGCCTCGGCCGAAACCGTGACAGTACCCCCCCCCCTTGACGTGCGGCTCCAGCCGTGCGCCGACCCCGGCCTCGGGGACGACCAGGAGGACGCGGAGCAGGGCGCGCGGGATGGTCCCGGTGGAACTCCGACAGGAGAGATGGATCTAGGATGTCCCTCCGCGGCACCCAGCACCGCTCCTCCGGGCCGTACCCCTCCCACTCCACGAGATACTGGAGACCCCCATCCGGCGTCTGGAGTCCAAGATGGACCGAACAGTGTACGCGGAGCCCCTCGATGTCCAATGGGGCGGAGGAGTCTCTCCTATCTCATTGTCCTGGAGTGGACCAGCTACCACCGGCCTGAGAAGAGACACATGGAACGAGGGGTTAATATTCTTATATTCAACAGGTAGATGTAACTTATAACACACCTCGTTCAATCTTCTCAGGACTTTAAAGGGCCCCACAAACCGCCGACCCAGCTTCCGGCAGGGCAGGCGGAGGGGTAGGTTTCTGGTAGAGAGCCAGACTCGATCTCCGGGTGCGTACACCGGCCCCTCACTGCGGTGGAGATCGGGCGCTCGCCTTGTGACGACGGACGGCCCGCTGCAGGTGGACGTGGGCAGCGTTCCACGTCTCTTCCGAGCGCCTCATCCAATCATCCACCGCAGGGGCATCGATCTGGCTCTGCTGCCACGGTGCCAGAACCGGCTGGTAACCTAATACACATTGGAAAGGGGTTAGGTTGGTAGAGGAGTGGCGGAGAGAATTCTGGGCCATCTCGGCCCAGGGAATGTAACGCGCCCACTCCTCAGGCCGGTCCTGGCAATACGACCTCAGAAACCTACCCACATCCTGGTTGACACGTTCTACCTGCCCGTTACTCTCCGGGTGGTACCCCGAGGTAAGGCTAACCGAGACCCCCAAACGCTCCATAAACGCTCTCCACACCCGGGGGGTAAACTGGGGGCCTCGATCAGACACTATATCCTCGGGGACCCCGTAATGCCGGAAAACGTGGGTAAATAGGGCCTCAGCAGTCTGTAGGGCAGTAGGAAGACCCGACATAGGGAGAAGACGACAGGCCTTAGAGAACCGGTCCACAACGACCAGGATGGTGGTATTCCCCTGAGAGAGGGGAAGGTCTGTTACAAAATCCACCGAGAGGTGGGACCATGGTCGTTGTGGAACGGGTAGGGGCTGTAACTTACCCCTGGGCAGATGTCGGGGCGCCTTACACTGGGCGCACACCGAGCAGGAGGAGACATAAACCCTCACATCCCTAGCCAAAGTGGGCCACCAGTATTTAGTGCTAAGGCAATGCACTGTCCGGCCGATACCCGGATGTCCAGAGGAGGGTGACGTGTGAGCCCAGTAAATGAGTCGATCCCGAATCTCGAGCGGAACGTACCTCCGACCCTCAGGACACTGTGGAGGGCTGGGGTCGGTACGCAACGCTCGCTCGATTTCGGAATCGACCTCCCACACCACAAGGAAAGACTCCGGTAGTATGGGAGTGGGCTCAACGGACCTCTCCTCCGTGTCATACCGCCGGGACAGCGCATCTGCCTTACCATTCTGGGACCCAGGGATGTACGTGATTTTAAATACGAACCTGGTGAGAAACATACTCCATCGAGCCTGGCGAGGGTTCAGTCTCCTCGCTGCCCGGATGTACTCCAGGTTCCGATGGTCAGTCAAAATGAGGAAAGGGTGTTGAGCCCCCTCAAGCCAATGCCTCCACACCTTAAGGGCTTGAACTACAGCTAACAGCTCCCTGTCCCCAACGTCATAGTTACGCTCCGCCGGGCTGAGCTTCTTAGAGTAAAAAGCACAGGGGCAGAGTTTAGGTGGCGTGCCGGACCGTTGAGAGAGAACGGCCCCTATACCAGCCTCAGACGCGTCTACCTCAACCTGAAAGGGTAATGCGGGATCCGGATGCGCCAGCACCGGAGCCGACGTAAACAGGTCCTTCAGTCTCCTAAAGGCCCTGTCCGCATCGGCTGACCACTGCAGTCGCACCGGACCCCCCTTCAGAAGGGACGTGATGGGAGCTGCCACCTGTCCAAAACCCCGGATAAACCTCCGGTAGTAATTGCAAAGCCCAAAAACTGCTGCACCTCTTTTACAGTAGTTGGGGTTTGCCAATTACGCACAGCGGACACACGATCCACCTCCATTCTCACCCCTGACGCGGACAACCGATAACCCAAAAAGGAGACCGACTCCTGGAAAAACAGACATTTCTCTGCCTTGACATATAGGTCGTGCTCCAACAGCCTCCTCAATACACGACGCACCAGGGTTATATGCTCGGCTCGGGTAGACGAGTACACCAGAATGTCATCAATGTACCACGACCACCCCTTGTCCCTGCATATCCCGGAAAATCTCATCTACGAAGGATTGGAAGACTGATGGAGCATTCATCAACCCATATGGCATGACGAGATATTCGAAATGACCTGACGTGGTACTAAACGCTGTCTTCCATTCGTCACCCTCCCTAATGCGCACCAAGTTATACGCGCTCCTGAGATCCAGTTTTGTGAAAAACTGCGCTCCATGCAATGACTCCGTCATGGTCGCAATCAGAGGGAGTGGATAAATGTATTTCACAGTAATCTGATTGAGACCACGGTAATCAATGCACGGGCGCAACCCTCCATCTTTCTTTTTCACAAAAAAGAAGCTCGAGGAGGCGGGAGAAGTGGAGGGCCGAATGTATCCCTGTCTCAAAGATTCGGCTATGTAAGTCTCCATAGCTTTTCTCTCCTCTTGAGACAAAGGATACACATGGCTCCGTGGGAGCGCTGCTCCTGCCTGGAGATCAATCGCACAATCCCCTGTCTATGAGGAGGCAACTGCGTCGCCCTAGTCTTGCTAAACACAAGAGCTAAATCCCCATATTCAGGCGGAATGTGCAGTGCGGGCACTTGGTTTGGACTCTCCACCGAAGTCGCCCCCACGGAAACACCCAGACATCGCCCTCGCACTGAGCAGACCACCCACCGAGAGCCCTCTGTTGCCACGAAATAGCATGGTTGTGGGTGCTTAACCAGGGAATCCCCAGCACCACTGGGTACGCAGGAGAGTCGATCAGATACAGCTGTATAGTCTCCTCATGACCCCCCTGCGCACACATCCGAGTGGCGCTGTGATCTCCCCTGATCAACCCCGACCCCAACGGACGGCTATCTAAGGCATGAACGGGAAAAGGTTTGTCAACAGGTAGGAGAGGGATCCCTAACTCAAAACAAAACTTCCGATCAACAAAATTTCCAGCTGCGCCTGAATCTCACGAGCGCCTTATGCTGGGAATGAGGTGCAACCTGTGGAAAACACACAGGTATACAAAAGTGCGCAACAGAAAGCTCTGGGTAAGTGGGACGTCTACTCACCTGGGAGGCCCCCCCAGTGCGTGGCCTGTTGTCTTCTCCCCCGGAGAACCCTCCCCAGCACCTGGCCGCAGTGTGCCCTCCACGACCGCACTTGGTGCAGGAGACAGGCCCCCTCGGGCTCCTCCTACTCCGTTCTCTAGCGCCGGCACCCCCGAGCTCCATAGGGCTCGGCTCGGAGGCGCCGGAGGGCGGAATGGACGGACTCCCCTCGGGACGTCCACGGGTGGCCAGACGGATGGACATATCGACCAACTGGTCGAATGTAAGATGGGTATCCCTGCAGGCCAACTCACGTTGAACGTCCTCTCGTAGGTTACATCGAAAATGGTCGAAAGAGCCCGTTCATTCCACCCTGCATCAGCCGCTAGAGTCCGGTACTCTAGAGCGAACGCCTCCGCGCTCCTCCTCCCCTGTCTCAACTGGACTAAACGCTCCCCCGCCGCTTTGCCCTCAGGTGGATGGTCGAACACGGCCTTGAAGCGGCGGGAGAACTCTGCGTAGGTCATGGTGTTGGCGTCCATTCTCCTCCACTCGGCGTTAGCCCACTCCAACGCCTTGCCCGTGAGACAGGAGATGAGGGCGGAAACGCTCTCGTGTCCCGAGGGCACCGGGTGTACAGTGGCCAGGTAGAGCTCCACCTGCAGGAGGAACCCCTGACACCCGGCAGCTGTTCCGTCATACGCCCTCGGGAGCGAGAGCCGAATCCCCCTGGGTTCCGAACCTAGGACTGGTGGACCGACCGATGGGGTGGGCAGGGTAGGTGGAGGTGTGGGTACCCGGCTGGCCTCCCATCGGTGCAAGGTGTAGATTACCTCCTGTAGAGCGGTCTCCAGTTGTCGAATCTGGCCATCTTGTCCACGGATATGCTCCTCGAGCGACACAGGCGTCACTGCCGATCCTGCTGATTCCATTATGGTGTGTGATTCTGTCATAAGGTGCTGAAAGTGGGTGTGGTGTATGAATCAGGCGCAGGACGCAGAGGCTCAGTCCAAAGGCTTTAGTGCAAAATTCACACAAACAAAAGCACAATAAGCCTGAAGGCGAATACAAGGCGCACACAGGCGACAAAATAAACGGCGCACAAAACATGTGCAAAGTAACCGCTCCAAAACACTGGAGGGAAAATAGTAGCTCCAACACGTAACAGAGGCGCAATCACACACAAACACAGACACACACAACGAGAACTAAATAGAACACTAACGAGGACTAACTAGACACAGGTGTACAACATTAAGACCAAACCAAACGAACATGAAACATAGATCGGTGGCAGCTAGTACTCCGGGGACGACGACCGCCGAAGCCTGCCCGAACCAGGAGGAGGAGCAGCCTCGGCCGAAACCGTGACACTCAACTCCTCATATAATATCAACTCAACCTCAACTCCTCATATAATATCAACTCAACAATAACTCCTCATATAATATCAACTCAACCTCAACTCCTCATATAATATCAACTCAACAATAACTCCTCATATAATATCAACTCAACAATAACTCCTCATATAATATCAACTCAACAACAACTCATCTTTCCAAACACATGTCATCCAATGACACAAACTCATTTCTCTTTCAATAACTGGTTCAGTATTTTTGTCCCATATATTTGTAAGAATGTCTAATAATACCACTAAAATGGAGGCTTACTGTGAACTCTGGACTTTTCCCTGCAATAAAAATAGAAAATAGAAAAATTTACGTAATTCCAACATTTATTCATCAGATACTTTATTTATTTTTCACAGAGATACAAACATCTATTACTTTATCTCCTGTCCTCACCTTACATATTTTTTTACATTTTAGTCATTTAGCAGACGCTCTTATCCAGAGCGACTTACAGTTAGTGAGTGCATACATTTTTTTTCATACTGGCCCCCCCCCGTGGGAATCGAACCCACAACCCTGGCACGCTCTACCAACTGAGCTACACGGGGCCTAGAGTCGATGTCTGCACCCCGCGGAAAATGAACTAGCATAATAATAAAAAATCCCCATCAAAATCCGTCTGTTTAAGCTAGATTTTTCTGCATGGGCTGTTTCTCAATCCACCGCGTCCAGACTAGTCTTGTGAGGCTTGTCGGGCTTCCGCATCGGCGGTGGAATGTGGCCTAAAAAAAACCTGTTTTGGCTCTAGGACGCCCACAAGCCTCACAAGACTAGTCTGAAGGTAGGCCGGTACTAGTTAAAAATATTAATGGAAGTATACAGTGCCTCCACATCCTGTGGCGTACTGCATTAGCATCAAATAGCCCCCGCGATATGCAACTTTTCAGGGAAGTTAGGAACCAATTAGGAAAGCAAAGGCTAACTTTTTCAAACAGAAATTTGCATCCTGTAGCACTAACTCCAAAAAGTTTTGGGACACTGTAAAGTCCATGGAAAATAAGAGCACTTCCTCCCAGCTGCCCACTGCACTGAGGCTAGGAAACACTATCACCACCGATAAATCTACAATAATCGAGAATTTGCTACGGCTGGCCATGCTTTCCACCTGGCTACCACTACCCCGGCCACCAGCTCTGCACCCTCCGCTGCAACTTGCCCATGCCCCCCCCGCTTCTCCTTCACACAAATCCAGACAGCTGATGTTCTAAAAGAGCTGCAAAATCTGGACCCCTACAAATCATCTGGGCTAGACAATCTGGACCCTTTCTTTCTAAAACTAGCCGCGAAATTGTCGCAACCCATATTACTAGCCTGTTCAACCTCTCTTTCGTAACGTCTGAGATCCCCAGAGATTGGAAAGCTGCCGCGGTCATCCCCCTCTTCAAAGGGGGTGACACTCTAGATCCAAACTGTTACAGACCCATATCCATCCTGCCCTGCCTTTCAAAAGTTTTTGAAAGGCAAGTCAACAAACAGATCACCGACCATTTCGAATCCCACCGTACCTTCTCCGCTATGCAATCCGGTTTCCGAGCTGGTCATGGGTGCACTTCAGCCACGCTCAAGGTCCTAAACGATATTATAACCGCGATCGATAATAGACAGTACTGTGCAGCCGTTTTCATTGACCTGGCCAAGGCTTTCGACTCTGTCAACCACCGCATTCTTATTGGCAGACTAAATAGCCTTGGTTTCTCAAATGACTGCCTCGCCTGGTTCACCAACTACTTCTCAGATAGAGTTCAATGTGTCAAATCGGAGGGCCTGTTGTCTGGACCTATGGCAGTCTCTATGGGGGTGCCACAGGGTTCAATTCTTGGGCCGACTCTTTTCTCTGTGTATATCAATGACGTCGCTCTTGCTGCTGGTGACTCTCAGATCCACCTCTACGCAGACGACACCATTTTGTATACATCTGGCCCTTCATTGGACACTGTGTTAACAAACCTCCAAACGAGCTTCAATTCCATACAACACTCCTTCAGTAGCCTCCAACTGCTCTTAAACACTAGTAAAACTAAATGCATGCTCTTCAACCGAACGCTGCTTGCACCCGCCCACCCGACTAGAATCACTACACTCGACGGGTCTGACCTAGAGTATGTGGACAACTACAAATATCTAGGTGTCTGGTTAGACTGTAAACTCTCCTTCCAGACTCACATTAAGAATCTCCAATCCAAAGTTAAATCTAGAATCGGTTTCCTATTTCGCAACAAAGCCTCCTTCACTCATGCTGCCAAACATGCCCTCGTAAAACTGACTATCCTACCGATCCTTGACTTCGGCGATGTCATTTACAAAATAGCCTCCAACACTCTACTCAGCAAATTGGATGTAGTCTATCACAGTGCCATCCGTTTTGTCTCCAAAGCCCCATATAATACCCACCACTGTGACCTGTACGCTCTTGTTGGCTGGTCCTCACTACATATTCGCCGCCAAACCCACTGGCTCCAGGCCATCTATAAATCACTGCTAGGCAAATCCCGCCTTATCTTAGCTCATAGGTCACCATAGCAACACCCACCCGTAGTCTGCGCTCCAGCGGGTATATCTCACTGGTCATCCCCAAAGCCAACACCTCCTTTGGCCGCAATTCCTTCCAGTTCTCTGCTGCCAATGACTGGAACAAATTGCAAAAATCTCTGAAGCTGGAGACACTTATCTCCCTCACTAACTTTAAGCATCAGTTGTCAGAGCACCTTACCGATCACTGCACCTGTACACAGCCCATCTGAAATTAGCCCGCCCAACTACCTCATCCCTATATTGTTATTTATTTTGCTCATTTGTACCCCAGTATCTCTATTTGCACATCATCTCTTGCACATCTATCATTCCAGTGTTAATACTAATTGTAATTATTTTGCACTATAGCCTATTTTATTGCCTTACCTCCATAACTTGCTAAATTTGCACACACTGTATATATATGTATTTCTGTTGTATTTTTTGACTTTGTTTTGTTTTACCCCATATGTAACTCTGTGTTGTTGTTTTTATCGCACTGCTTTGCTTATCTTGGCCAGGTCGCAGTTGTAAATGAGAACTTGTTCTCAACTGGTTTACCTGGTTAAATAAAGGTGAAATATATATATTTTTTTTTTATTAAAAATATTCACACCCATTGACTTTTTCCACATTTTGTTGTGTTACAAAGTGGGATTAAAATGGATTTAATTGTCTTTTTTTTTGTCAACGATCTACACAGAATACTATGTCATGTAAAAGTTAAAGAAAAATTCTAACATTTGTAAAACATTTATGAAAAATAAAACACTCATGTATCTTGATTAGAGAAGTATTCACCCCCCTGTTAGAATCTCATTTGGCAGCAATTACAGCTGTGAGTCTTTCTGGGTAAGTCTCTAAGAGCTTTGCACACCTGGATTGTACAATATTTGCATATAATTCTTTTAAAAATTCATTTTCAAGTTTTGACATAGATTTTCAAGCCGATTTAAGTCAAAACTGTAACTAGGCCACTCAGGAACATTCAATGTCGTCTTGGTAAGCAACTCCAGTGTAGATTTGGCCTTTTGTACTAGGTTATTGACCTGCTGAAAGGTGAATTTGTCTCCCAGTGTCTGGTGGAAAGCAGACTGAACCAGGTTTTCCTCTAGGATTTTGCCTGTGCTTAGCTCTATTCCATTAATTTTTTTCCTAAAAAAACTCCCTAGTCCTTGCTGTTGACAAGCATAACCATAACATGATGCAGCCACCACCATGAAAATGGGTCTCCATATCACATTATTCAGTAAACATTATGATAAAAACTCACAAAGGCTTCATGATAAAATTCAATAAGATTCTAATTATAATCCATCCTCAACAGCAATGACAACTATTAGAATGTGGAGCCATTTAAAACGTTTTGGCACTTACTGTACCTTGAAGGCTGCAACTCACTTTTTTAAAATAAAACATTTAAATAAAAGTACTGGTTTCTACTGTGCCGTACTTCAACTGGCAACATCAAGGTAAGCATTAGGTCACACAACATTAAACATGCATAGTGCATGAATTCAACAGTCGTTTCCCACAAGTACAGTACAAAAACTTGGGCTTGGCAATACGTCAATGTTGTGATATTTATCTATTAACAATCAATGTATTAAATCTGAGGTAGAAGAGGCAAACAGTGTAACATATTAATCTTCAGTGTAATAATATGAAACGTTTGGGTGTCAAGAGCAATCTTCCATCTATGTTGTAAGCGCAGAGAGGTGTTTTGTCATTTAGCTCTGATGGGGTGTGAACAGCCAGATTGTTTGGGAAAAGTTCGTAAGATCTCAGGTGTTCAATGTCGTGTGATGGTTGCTCTTGGCAAAGAAAGACAACACTACTGTTAACCAGGAGAACCTGTTCTATTCTACAGTAATTAGGCAGTCCTCCCTCTTGTCCCACGGACAAAAACATTCCAACATCATAATCAGTTCCATCAATGCAGACCTTTGATGTGCTGTAAATAACATTGCTTGCTGTTATTTGTTCAATGTATGTCTTGGCAACATTTGGAAGCATTGATACCAGTACAGAAGAGACATTTGATGTCTGCTGGTGAGGTTTGAAGAATCCGGAGGCACTGAGATGGTATGCTACCATGTATTGATGCCTGTCTGCAAGTATTTTTAACAAATTCTTTAAAGTTTTGTGTGTCGTGTACAACTCTCTTGAAAAAACGGTGTTTACCCTCAAACCTCATTGTCCACAAGTGTACAAGGGGCCCAAAACGGCGTCCAAGGTCAGGATAGTGCTCAATGTAGTGATGCTTAGGACGGAGTTTGAAATCTGGAAAGGCTTCTTTCAGCATCTCTCTATGATCCTGTATCTTGGACTGTAAATACTGGATGGACTCCTCTGTGAATTCTGTGCACAGCGATAACTCTACTACCTCTTTTAAGTCCATTAGCACAGTCCATGCTCCATCCTCTTCAGGAACTGAAGTCTCAATAATCAAAGGGAGCAGTCTAAGCAATGTGGCATTTTCATGGCCGTTACCACCAATGCTTTTCTTTACAGCGAAGGTCTGTGGTATTTTATGAGGTTTGTCAAGCTTGTCTGTGTGCTGGTATGGAAACGATAGAATTCTCTCGTTCAAATATTCAAGGGTGAAGTATTTGCAACGGATCATCTCTCCGATACACAGGGCGAGCTCTACGGGCACAATGCCCTCAAAAAGATTGTGGAGGGCATCAGGTGGAAAGCCAGTGACCGTATGAAAATGCTCTAGATGCTGGCTCAGGACACAATCTGCCTGAACACCATTCTGACTCTGACTACCCCCATGCATTACAGCATGCACATCACTATTATGGCTGTCTTTTTGTCCTAAGACTGAACTCGCCACTTGCAACTTCATGAGTCTGAAGTTTAGCTTGTGTCGCTGTGCAGAATCTGCAAAAAATATTCTGCTCTAAAAAGACTTTGAAAAGCCTGCCAAATCATGGGCTGCAAGATTGTCAGACACCACACACATGACTGTTCCTTGAACTACCTTACCAATAGACTCAATGAATACCCCATCTTGTTCAAGGGTACGGAGGTCTCTCAACAAAGGACCAAGTGCTTTTTCATAGCCAAATGTCTGTATGTCAGCCACTTTACATAAAGCTGCAAGCTGAATTACATGCAGGGCTGATCGTTATTTACTGGCAAGATCAGCAAGAGTCCAGTATACTGAACAGATTCTGTGTATTTTCCGTGATGTGCCAAGTGGATTGGCTATTTCCAAATCATCAATGTACAAAATGAGTGTTATCGTTAACTCATCTGAAGACAAGAATGTGTTCTCTTTGAAGTACAAGCCATCTTGGTGGCTTACATAATGACTGTTTTGTGCCACTTTTGTTTCTTTAATTTTGTCCAGAATATCTGTATGATTGAAGATTTTTTGTATCATCTCCAGAATGGGAACATGCACTGCTGTGTGTCCTGGCTGTAGCAGATACTGTACAGGCTTTACCACAGGGTAATTATTTTCGATGAAGGTTTTCCTTCTCTTGGTTGAGGATAACTGCTTCCCCTTAGCTGTGGCACTGACAATAATATTACTGTCCATAACAGTACTGACAACATCATTTAGAAGTGTTTCACTGACAGTGATGTCATGACTCTGTAAGACCTCTCTCTAATATCTTGTTTGAGTATCGGTTGGGACAAGGAAAATATCTGAGTCAAATGTTCCACTATCTCCTGAGATGCCAAGTCAGATACATGAAGAATAGATTGCATCTTTAGGAATAACGATGCCAAGTTATGCTTCAACTGGGCTCTTAAAGTGTCTGTGTCACACTGACCGTTCACCTCATCAAGATCAAATGTGTCCGCAGACCCTGCACTGTGACCTTCAGCGTGTTCCCCAAGACTTTCTGCTGCAACTACAACTGGGGTACTATCATTGTCTGCCAATACAACACATTCACCAAAGTCTGAATCACCACCATGTTTTCTACTTTTGTGTGCATTAAACGCTGAGTAGCTATTTGTTCTGTAATTACAATTATTGAATGGGCATGCTACCATCTCATGACTTCGTAAATGACTTCTCAAATGACCCAATAGAATTTCCTCAGAAAAGGGCTGCTTGAAGTTACACAAAGGACATGTAAAAAAAACACATGCTCCTTCAGTTGCATCTACTCTACATGAATCATTATGACATCTTGACAGATGAGCTTTCATCGCTTCGAATGATGGAAAAGTACAAATGCAACTGTCATAGAGACATGGCAGGGGTGACACTCTTGAATATTGGCTATGCAGTACAGTATAGTGCCAAAATAATTGTCCCCGGGTATTTGAAGTTGCAGAACACAACTTGCACTTCCACTCCATTGGGCCAACTTCAGCCTGCAATTTAAATATTTTCGATTAAAGTCTAAACCATTTCAGCCCTGTTTTGCACTTTTGGCTATTCAAAAGTTGATTAAAAAAAAATAATAATAATAAATGATGCCAACCAGTTAACACATCAGTAATTTGATTAAATCTGTTCTGCTGCAAAAAAAATCTAAACATTGTGAATAACTCAAGGCAAATTTTTATTTTTATTTTTTAAATTAGTACACAATTTACAAAACTCACCTATTAGCACCTGTCTGATGGTGAAACGCTGGCTCTCTGTAGCACTCTTTGTAGTCCGATATCTGTACACAACATGCGCACAAAGATGATTTGTTAATGTTCAAAAACATTTTTTTAATAATAATGTGAATATATAGATAAAAAGTTTCCAAATCTATCAAAAACATTCATTGTACACTAATTATAGTAAAAATGAAAATGTTAAAAGATAAGCAAGTTAGTTATTAACAAGCAAAGCATCAAAGTTGTGTGCTTATAGATCTGCTATTTCTGTTGTTGTTCTTTGTATTTAACAAAGTATTAATAAAGGGTTCAAGTGATCAACTGTTGACCCCACAGTTGAGATAAAAACATTTAGAGAAATAGCAAAAGAATGACTGTGGAAACACATAAAATAAAACCAATTAATTAGTAACACTATTTCATAATACAACCTACCTGAACTGTTAAAAGGATTTCGAGATGATCTCACAACCACACACTTGAGCCTAGGAAGAAATACAAACACAGGCCTGGTTAGCGTCATGATAACACACTCACACTATGTTGTTTAGCATTGTTTCGTTTCACGCTAGCACACACAGCTCGATAACGTAAAATATTTACTGTGTAAGGCAGACACTTATTGAAATAAGTATACTCACAGTACGCACTTGCATTACCGGCGAACAGCGAAAACTCATGGACCTTCCTCCACCGTCAATGTCCCGGGCAAACATGCATTATGGGAAATGTAGTTCGTCCAGGAAACCCGCTGATAACGTTACACCGTTGTAAGATGAAGTAACGTAACGTATTTGTCACATATTTAACAACTTCTAAAGTTACAATTACTTGGATTTTTTAAACTATTTACAACAAATATTCACTGTGCACATTGTACAAATGTATTCCCAGTTCCACATTTAAGACTATCGAAATTCAATTTAAAAAAAACAAAAAAACAACAACATTAGAGTTACTTACCAAATCAGAGGTGATGATAAGATGGCGCTTAAGAAAACGAGGGCAATAAGACTAATGATAAAAACGGAGGTGGTGGTGGTTTCAAGCGGGCAGCATAAAAGTGCGCATTGCAAACAAATTAAAACAAATTAAACTGTGTTCCACATCCACACGGGCGGCCCAAACATCCCCGCATCAAGGCAAATTCAAGATGGCTGACTCAGCTTTGCTGAGGGAGAGATGACCCACCCACCAGAACGTCATGACGTCGATAACGTCATGACACTACCTAAACTTTTTGAGCGTTCCACACAAATTACCTATAAAATATTGAGCCCTCTTCAATTAAAGTGGCATAAATCTCAACAGAGCTCAACACTTTATAGTTTGGTCAACTGCATAACGACATTTGACTGTTATGACCTTATTACTTATGAGCTAGTACAACTGTTTGGGATTACAGTGTTATGAAAGAGGGGTTGTGAAACCTGGATTACTGCAACTCGCTGTTGGCTGGGCTCCCTGCCTGTGCCATTAAACCCCTACAACTCATCCAGAACGCCGCAGCCCGTCTGGTGTTCAACCTTCCCAAGTTCTCTCACGTCACCCCGCTCCTCCGCACACTCCACTGGCTTCCAGTTGAAGCTCGCATCTGCTACAAGACCATGGTGCTTGCCTACAGAGCTGTGAGGGGAACGGCACCTCCGTACCTTCAGGCTCTGATCAGTCCCTACACCCAAACGAGGGCATTGCGTTCATCCACCTCTGGCCTGCTGGCCCCCCTACCTCTGCGGAAGCACAGTTCCCGCTCAGCCCAGTCAAAACTGTTCGCTGCTCTGGCACCCCAATGGTGGAACAAGCTCCCTCACGACGCCAGGACAGCGGAGTCACTCACCACCTTCCGGAGACAGTTGAAACCCCACCTCTTTAAGGAATACCTGGGATAGGATAAAGGAATCCTTCTACCCCCCCTTACCCCATCCCCCAAAAATAAAATAATAATAATAATAATAATATCATAAGATGAATGCACCAATTTGTAAGTCGCTCTGGATAAGAGCGTCTGCTAAATGACGTAAATGTAAAAAATATAACATCAACTCAACCTCAACTCCTCATATAATATCAACTCAACCTCAACTCCTCATATAATATCAACTCAACAACAACTCCTCATATAATATCAACTCAACAACAACTCCTCATATAATATCAACTCAACCTCAACTCCTCATATAATATCAACTCAACCTCAAATCCTCATATAATATCAACTCAACAATAACTCCTCATATAATATCAACTCAACAACAACTCCTCATATAATATCAACTCAACAACAACTCATCTTTCCAAACACATGTCATCCAATGACACAAACTCATTTCACTTTCAATAACTGGTTCAGTATTTTTGTCCCATGTATTTGTAAGAATGTCTAATAATCCTTTTTAAAATGGAGGCTTACTGTGAACTCTGGACTTTTCCCTGCAATAAAAATAGAAAATATTAAAATTTACGTAATTCCAACATTTATTCATCAGATACTTTATTTATTTTTCACAGAGATACAAACATCTATTACTTTATCTCCTGTCCTCACCTTACTATTTTTTTTTACGTTTTAGTCATTTAGCAGACGCTCTTATCCAGAGCGACTTACAGTTAGTGAGTGCATAAAAATTTTTTCATACTGGCCCCCCCCCGTGGGAATCGAACCCACAACCCTGGCGTTGCAAACGCCACGCTCTACCAACTGAGCTACACGGGGCCTAGAGTCGATGTCTGCACCCCCGCGGAAAATGAACTAGCATAATAATAAAAAATCACCATCAAAATCCGTCTGTTTAAACTAGATTTTTCTGCATGGGCTGTTTCTCAATCCACCGCGTCCGCCGATGTCGGGCTTCCGCATCGGCGGTGGAATGTGGCCTAGAAAAACCTGTTTTGGCTCTAGGACGCCCACAAGCCTCACAAGACTAGTCTGAAGGTAGGCCGGTACTAGTTAAAAATATGAATGGAAGTATACAGTGCCTTCAGAAAGTATTCACACCCATTGACTTTTTCCACATTTTGTTGTGTTACAAAGTGGGATTAAAATGGATTTAATTGTCTTTTTTTTTGTCAACGATCTACACAGAATACTATGTAATGTAAAAGTTGAAGAAAAATTATAATATTTGTAAAAAAATTATGAAAAATAAAACACTCATGTATCTTGATTAGAGAAGTATTCACCCCCCTGTTAGAATCCCCTTTGGCAGCAATTACAGCTGTGAGTCTTTCTGGGTAAGTCTCTAAGAGCTTTGCACACCTGGATTGTCCAATATTTGCATATAATTCTTTTAAAAATTCATTTTCAAGTCTTGACATAGATTTTCAAGCCGATTTAAGTCAAAACTGTAACTAGGCCACTCAGGAACATTCAATGTCGTCTTGGTAAGCAACTCCAGTGTAGATTTGGCCTTTTGTACTAGGTTATTGACCTGCTGAAAGGTGAATTTGTCTCCCAGTGTCTGGTGGAAAGCAGACTGAACCAGGTTTTCCTCTAGGATTTTGCCTGTGCTTAGCTCTATTCCATTAATTTTTTTCCTAAAAAAACTCCCTAGTCCTTGCTGTTGACAAGCATAACCATAACATGATGCAGCCACCACCATGAAAATATGAAGAGTGGTACTCAGTGATGTGTTATGTTGGATTTGCCCAAAACATAACGCTTTGTATTCAGGACAAGTTAATTATCTTTGACACATTTTTTGCAATTTTACTTTAGTGCCTTATTGCAAACAGGATGCTCTGTCATTTAGGACAGTATTGTGGAGTAACTACAATGTTGTTGATCCATCTTCAGTTTCCTCCTATCACAGCCATTAGTAACTGTTTTAAAGTCACTAATGGCCTCATGGTGAAATCCCTGATCGGTTTCCTTCCTCTCCGGCAACTGAGTTAGGAAGGACGCCTGTATCTTTGGAGTGACTGGGTGTATTGATACACCATCCAAAGTGTTATTAATAACTTCACCATGCTCAAAGGGATATTCAATGTCTGCTTTTTAAAATGTTTTACCCATCTACCAATAGGTGCCCTTCTTTGCG
The DNA here is from genome assembly GCF_020615455.1 of Coregonus clupeaformis. Lineage (NCBI taxonomy): Eukaryota > Metazoa > Chordata > Actinopteri > Salmoniformes > Salmonidae > Coregonus > Coregonus clupeaformis. The sequence goes on from NW_025534976.1 coordinate 23,051, forward strand.
AGGCATTGGAAAACCTCCCTGATCTTTATGGTTGAATGTGTGTTTGAAATTCACTGCTCGACTGAGGGATTCTACTGATAATTGTATGTGTGGGGTACAGAGATAAGGTGGTCATTAAAAAATCATGTTAAACACTATTATTGCACAAAGAGTGAGTCCATGCAACTTATTATGTGACTTGTTAAGCACATTTACACTCCTGAACTTATTTAGGCGTGCCATAACAAAGGGGTTAAATACTTATAGACTGAAGACATTCAGCTTTTAATTTTTTTTTTAAATGTGTAAACATTTCTGAAAACATAATTCCACTTTGACATTATGGTGTATTGTGTGTCGGCCAGTACACAAAATCTCAATTTAATCCATTTTAAATTCAGGCTGTAACACAACAAAATGTGGAAAAGGTCAAGGGGTGAATACTTTCTGAAGGCACCGTATATGGAAGTACTTTAGTGCCAAAAAAAAGAGGTTAAATATGGCAACATAAAAAAGACCTAATTCCTGAACTTTGTTATATTATATTATATATTTATACATAATATATATATATTTATATTATATTATATTATATTATATATTTTATTATATGGGCTAATAGCAGTAAGGCCTAATTCAATGTTTCATCAAATATTTTTAAAAATATATTATTTTATACTTACAGGGGTCCTAACATTGGAAATAAAAAAAGCTAAATGATCCTTGCTATGACCTTCTTAAAACAATTCCATATGTTAGCTTAGTAGAACCCCAGCCGCGGGCCCTTTGACCTGCTGTATCTTGTTTGGAAAGATTGAAATAAACTGAGATCTCCTCTTAACTTTATTGATCATCACGTCCTCCACTTCAGAATAAAAATAGTTGATTTAAATCCAACACTGCCTCACTACTCATGAGAAAAACAATATAGAGACAAGTACGTACAGACAAATCTGTACAACTGTAGTGAATACTCGGACAGAGTGGTAAGATCCAATCGCAGAATAGCGATGCTTTATTAAAGTACAGACAAGGGAAAGGCTTAATCGTGGTCGGGCGGGCTGTGGTCAAAACCGGGCCAGGCATAGACAGGCAGGGGTACCAAAGGAGCGGGCTTAGTCGTAGTCGAGGTCACAGGCACAGGATCCGAGAACGGTAATCACTGGGGTAGACAAGTAGAGGATTAAGCAATACGGGGAGTCAAATAACAAGGCACTGGTTGGATACACGGGTAATCAAAACAACAAACTCTCTCTCTCTCACTCGGAACAAAACGCTTAGCAAGTCACAATGGAACAATACCTCGCGCCGACTGAGCTTCTGAGCACACCTTAAATCCTATACTAATTACTGACAGGTGTGCTCAGAACTCAGGTGAACCAGATCGAGTCTGATGACTCCCCCTCTCAGTAGATCGGGGAAGTGTCAGACTCTGTCTAGATCCTGCCAAACCCCGATCCCTTACAACAACATTCTTTACTGAAGAGAAATGTACAAACTTTCACCTTTACTCAGGTACAGCCTCACAGGTAAACTCCTCCTCTCTCCTCCTCTCTCCACTCTCCTCCTCTCTCCTCTCTCTCTCTCTCTCTCCTCTCTCCTCTCTCCTCCTCTCTCCTCTCTCCTCCTCTCTCCTCTATCCTCCTCTCTCCTCTCTCCTCCTCTCCCCTCTCTCCTCCTCTCTCCTCTATCCTCCTCTCTCCTCTCTCCTCCTCTCTCCTCTCTCCTCTCTCCTCTCTCCTCTCTCCTCTCTCCTCCTCTCTCCTCTCTCCTCTCTCCTCTCTCCTCCTCTCTCCTCTATCCTCCTCTCTCCTCTCTCCTCTCTCCTCCTCTCTCCTCTCTCCTCCTCTCTCCTCCTCTCTCCTCTATCCTCCTCTCTCCTCTCTCCTCCTCTCTCCTCCTCTCCTCTCTCCTCTATCCTCCTCTCTCCTCTCTCCTCTCTCCTCCTCTCTCCTCTCTCCTCTCTCCTCTCTCCTCCTCTCTCCTCTCTACTCCTCTCTCCTCTCTCCTGCTCTTCATGTCCAATAGAGAACTGTAGATAACATAAAAGATTTTATCAGTAGAAACCCTTTACATATTATGTATAATAATTGTATGATCCTATTGAGACTCATGTACAACTCGCAACAAAAGTCACAGGTAAACTCACAGGTAAACTCCTCCTCTCTCCTCCTCTCTCCACTCTCCTCCTCTCTCCTCTCTCCTCTCTCCCCTCTCTCTCTCTCTCTCCTCTCTCCTCTCTCCTCCTCTCTCCTCTCTCCTCCTCTCTCCTCCTCTCTCCTCCTCTCTCCTCTCTCCTCCTCTCTCATCTCTCCTCCTCTCTCCTCTCTCCTCCTGTCTCCACTCTCCTCCTCTCTCCTCTCATCCTCTCTCCTCTCTCCTCCTCTCTCCTCGCTCCTCCTCTCTCCTCTCTCCCCCTCTCTCCTCTCTCCTCCTCTCTCCTCTCTCCTCTCTCCTCTCTCCTCTCTCCTCTCTCCTCTCTCCTCTCTCCTCCTCTCTCCTCTATCCTCCTCTCTCCTCTCTCCTCCTCTCTCCTCTCTCCTCTCTCCTCCTCTCTCCTCTCTCCTCCTCTCTCCTCCTCTCTCCTCTCTCCTCCTCTCTCCTCCTCTCTCCTCTATCCTCCTCTCTCCTCTCTCCTCCTCTCTCCTCTCTCCTCTCTCCTCTCTCCTCCTCTCTCCTCTCCTCCTCTCTCCTCTCTCCTCCTCTCTCCTCCTCTCTCCTCTCTCCTCCTCTCTCCTCCTCTCTCCTCTCTCCTCCTCTCTCCTCCTCTCTCATCTCTCCTCCTCTCTCCTCCTCTCTCCACTCTCCTCCTCTCTCCTCTCTCCTCCTCTCTCTATTCATCTCCACTCTCCTCTATCCTCCTCTCTCCACTCTCCTCCTCTCTCCTCTCTCCTCTCTCCTCTCTCCTCCTCTCTCCTCCTCTCTCCTCTCTCCTCTCTCCTCTATCCTCCTCTCTCCTCTCTCCTCCTCTCTCCTCTCTACTCCTCTCTCCTCTCTCCTGCTCTTCATGTCCAATAGAGAACTGTAGATAACATAAAGGATTTTATCAGTAGAAACCCTTTACTTATTATTTATAATAATTGTATGATCCCATTGAGACTCATGTACAACTCGCAACAAAAGTCAAACTTTGGGGGGGGGGGTCTCTAACTATTGATCATTTGACACAGACTCGCGCCGACAGCAAGACGCATCAATTTCACCGGAGAGAGCATCCGAGTGAGCAAAACAGCGCCCCCTCTGTCTAAGTATTTGTAGCTCATGTATCAGATGCTGTCTGGCCAAAAAGAGCATGACATGCGATTCAGCCACTGGCTTATGCACGGTGCACTGTTTGGATGTTGGAATTATTTTAGAGTGGACGAACGAGCGCCGCAGGTAGCCTAGTTTTTTTTTAAAGTAGTTGGTTTGACAACAGATGAAAACATCATGACTGGTTGTGTTCATGCCACATTAAAATGTAATACATTTTTACCGTTAAATTACATGTCTTTACTACTAGGCCCATAAAAAAATATCTTCACGCAAGCGCCCAATAGAGGCTCCCCCGAATGTCACGATATAATTCACACTCTGGCTGCCATTGACAGAAGCGCTAACTCAACTGAGGATCAACTTTGATCAGTGGTGTAAAGTACTTAAGTAAATATACTTTAAAGTACTCATTAATATAATATGCCATTTAGCACACGCTTTTATCCAAAGCGACTTAAAGTCATGCTTGCATACATTGTTACGTATGGGGTGGTCCCGGGGATCGAACCCACTACCCTGGCGTCACAAGCGCCGTGCTCTACCAGCTGAGCTACACAGGACCACTTTACTATTTGTATTTTTGACTACTTTTACTTTTACTTCAAATACATTCCTAAAGAAAATTATGTACTTTTTACTCCACACATTTTCCCTGACACCCAAAAGTACTCGTTACATGTTGAATGCTTATCAGGACAGGGAAATGGGTTAATTCACGCACTTATCAAGAGAACATCCCTGGTCATCCCTACTGCCTCTGATCTGGCGGACTCAATAAACACATGCTTTGTTTGTAAATTATGTCTGAGAGTTGGAGCGTGCCCCTGGTTGTCCGTAAATAAAATAAAAAACTAGAAAATGTGTCTGTCTGCTTTGCTAAATATAAGGAATTTGAAATGATTTATACTTGTACATTTACTTTTCATACTTAAATACATTTCAGCAATTACATTTACTTTTCATACTTAAGTATATTAAAAAACAAATACTTTTAGACTTTCACTCAAGTATTATTTTACTGGGTGACTTTCACTTTTACTTTAGTCATTTTTCTATTTTAAAGGTATCTTTACTTTTACTCAAGTATGACATCTGAGTACTTTTTCAAGTATGACATTTGGTTATTTTTTTCCCACCACTGACTTTGATCATAGATTAAATCACATGATGTACTTTACTGTCACCGGCTGTTACTAAACTGTACTGCATGTTGGTGATTCTGACTCCAGCTCAGGTTAACCCCATCAGCCCTGGGATGCAGACTGTAGAGGGCCTGTAGGGTTCTGGGTAAAAACAGTGTGCCATTTATGACGCAACCAATGAGAAAAGGATTAAGAATACTCATCTTTCATAGCATCGAATCCATCAAAAGGTAGAACAAAACATAGATTGGCTCAAATTCACGAATGTATTATTCAATACAGGTACTAGTTTCATCAGGATCACATCGTGTGACAAAGAGAAAGACAAGGTGACACTTTACTTAACCTTGCAGGTGTCCTGCTTTATAAGTTGTTATGAAGCATGAATGACTCTTTAAGATGTCTGCAGAAGGCTGTAGTTGTTCGGCCAGAGCAATAAAGGGCAGTCTTTAATGGGGTACTGAGAATGCTGTATTAGCTGAAACAGACAAGGTTTAAAAGCCAAATGGAAAGAGTATCTGCACTACAACTAATCATTATCTGCAACCATCTCTGACTGGCTTCTCTCTCTAGAGATGTGTAAAGATGGGTGGATCAGCCTTCAATGCAGAATGTTAGCCTGAAATCCAAACCTACTCCATGTTATATGTTTGCCATGACAAGGAGTGGCAAGGAGTGGAATTGTAAAAAAAAAAAAAAAAAAGGCTGGACCTCTCAACCTTTTCAAACCAATCAGGACCCTTGGATGCACAGTTAAGGGCCTCAACGTCAAGTTCTAAGCAGACAACCCTACAGTGGGGAGAACCAAAACCAATCAGAAGCCAACCACCAACCGCTGACACGGCTCCAGCTAACCGCTTCCACAGGAATGTTAGGGACAAACAGACTGGTTCCCAGGCTAGGAAGTTCTGCGATTGAGGCTAGATTCTCACCAGAAAATGCATTCGTTCTCCTCTGGGACCCCCAGCCGATCTCAAACCGCTCCTCTGGGACCCCCAGCCGATCTCAAACCGCTCCTCTGGGACCCCCAGCCGATCTCAAACCTCTCCTCTGGGACCCCCAGCCGATCTCAAACCGCTCCTCTGGGACCCCCAGCCGATCTCAAACCGCTCCTCTGGGACCCCGCCGTACGCTCTGGGACCCCCAGCCGATCTCAAACCGCTCCTCTGGGACCCCCAGCCGATCTCAAACCTCTCCTCTGGGACCCCCAGCCGATCTCAAACCTCTCCTCTGGGACCCCAGCCGATCTCAAACCTCTCCTCTGGGACCCCCAGCCGATCTCAAACCTCTCCTCTGGGACCCCCAGCCGATCTCAAACCTCTCCTCTGGGACCCCCAGCCGATCTCAAACCTCTCCTCTGGGACCCCCAGCCGATCTCAAACCGCTCCTCTGGGACCCCCAGCCGATCTCAAACCTCTCCTCTGGGACCCCCAGCCGATCTCAAACCGCTCCTCTGGGACCCCCAGCCGATCTCAAACCTCTCCTCTGGGACCCCCAGCCGATCTCAAACCTCTCCTCTGGGACCCCCAGCCGATCTCAAACCGCTCCTCTGGGACCCCCAGCCGATCTCAAACCGCTCCTCTGGGACCCCCAGCCGATCTCAAACCTCTCCTCGGGGACCCCCAGCCGATCTCAAACCTCTCCTCTGGGATCCCCAGCCGATCTCAAACCTCTCCTCTGGGATCCCCAGCCGATCTCAAACCTCTCCTCTGGGACCCCCAGCCGATCTCAAACCTCTCCTCTGGGACCCCCAGCCGATCTCAAACCTCTCCTCGGGGACCCCCAGCCGATCTCAAACCTCTCCTCTGGGACCCCCAGCCGATCTCAAACCTCTCCTCTGGGACCCCCAGCCGATCTCAAACCGCTCCTCTGGGACCCCCAGCCGATCTCAAACCTCTCATCTGGGACCCCCAGCCGATCTCAAACCTCTCCTCTGGGACCCCCAGACGATCTCAAACCTCTCCTCTGGGACCCCCAGCCGATCTCAAACCTCTCCTCTGGGATCCCCAGCCGATCTCAAACCTCTCCTCTGGGACCCCCAGCCGATCTCAAACCTCTCCTCTGGGACCCCCAGCCGATCTCAAACCTCTCCTCGGGGACTCCCAGCCGATCTCAAACCTCTCCTCGGGGACCCCCAGCTGTTCCATGTATTTGATCTATTCCACAGCCAGCACACCTGATTCAACTTGTCAACTAATCATCAACACCTTGAGTGGTGAATCAGGTGAGCTAGTTCAGGGCTACAACAACATGGTAAAACAGCTGGGGATCCCAGAGGAGAGGTTTGAAAACAGCTTAAAGTAACAGATAGACTCTGGATGAGCAAAGGGTGTGATGAGATACAGGCCTACTGCTTGTTGTCTATCTTTGGTTGATCTCTCAAACGTCAATCTGTAATTGGTTTCACATAGTGGAAGATTCTATCGAGTAGTCTTTTTTTTTTTTTCCTGCTTTGAGCCATTCTAGACTGGGTCGGTAGAGTAATAGGTTTCCTTTATCAATTTGACTTTAAAAGATTACACTTTGCCTCTGTAAGCTCAGCCAATCTAGAGCACACAAATGTACACACAACTCGAACTATTAGCTTTTGGGAACGGTTTTGAAAAAAATTGCAAATTTTTGCAGCTTGCCTCAAAAAGTCCTCTACCCCGCTTGTTCTAGAACAGTGTTTATTTTTATTTTATTTTTTATTTCACCTTTATTTAACCAGGTAAGCCAGTTGAGAACAGGTTCTCATTTACAACTGCGACCTGGCCAAGATAAAGCAAAGTAGTGCAATAAAAACAACACAGAGTTACATATGGGGTAAAAAAAAACATAAAGTCAGAAATACAACAGAAAATATATATACAGTGTGTGCAAATGTAGCAAGTTATGGAGGTAAGGCAATAAATAGGCTATAGTGCAGAATAATTACAATAGTATTAACACTGGAATGCTAGATGTGCAAGAGATTATGTGCAAATAGAGATACTGGGGTGCAAAAGAGCAAATTAAATAACAATATAGGGATGAGGTAGTTGGGTGGGCTAATTTCAGATGGGCTGTGTACAGGTGCAGTGATCGGTAAGGTGCTCTGACAACTGATGCTTAAAGTTATTGGGGGAGATAAGAGTCTCCAGCTTCAGAGATTTTTGCAATTCGTTCCAGTCATTGGCAGCAGAGAACTGGAAGGAATGGCGGCCAAAGGAGGTGTTGGCTTTGGGAATGACCAGTGAGATATACCTGCTGGAGCGCAGACTGCGGGTGGGTGCTGCTATGGTGACCAATGAGCTAAGATAAGGCGGGGATTTGCCTAGCAGTGATTTATAGATGGCCTGGAGCCAGTGGGTTTGACCGACGAACATGTAGTGAGGACCAGCCAACAAGAGCGTACAGGTCACAGTGGTGGGTAGTGTATGGGGCTTTGGAGACAAAACGGATGGCACTGTGATAGACTACATCCAATTTGCTGAGTAGAGTGTTGGAGGCTATTTTGTAAATGACATCGCCGAAGTCAAGGATCGGTAGGATAGTCAGTTTTACGAGGGCATGTTTGGCAGCATGAGTGAAGGAGGCTTTGTTGCGAAATAGGAAGCCGATTCTAGATTTAACTTTGGATTGGAGATTCTTTATGTGAGTCTGGAAGTTGAGTTTACAGTCTAACCAGACACCTAGATATTTGTAGTTGTCCACATACTCTAGGTCAGACCCGTCGAGAGTGGTGATTCTAGTCGGGTGGGCGGGTGCTAGCAGCGTTCGATTGAAAAGCATGCATTTAGTTTTACTAGTGTTTAAGAGCAGTTGAAGGCTACTGAAGGATTGTTGTATGGCATTGAAGCTCGTTTGGAGGTTTGTTAACACAGTGTCCAATGAAGGGCCAGATGTATACAAAATGGTGTCGTCTGCGTAGAGGTGGATCTGAGAGTCACCAGCAGCAAGAGCGACATCATTGATATACACGGAGAAAAGTGTCGGCCCAAGAATTGAACCCTGTGGCACCCCCATAGAGACTGCCATAGGTCCAGACAACAGGCCCTCCGATTTGACACACTGAACTCTATCTGAGAAGTAGTTGGTGAACCAGGCGAGGCAGTCATTTGAGAAACCAAGGCTATTTAGTCTGCCAATAAGAATGCGGTGGTTGACAGAGTCGAAAGCCTTGGCCAGGTCGATGAAGACGGCTGCACAGTACTGTCTATTATCAATCGCGGTTATAATATCGTTTAGGACCTTGAGCGTGGCTGAAGTGCACCCGTGACCAGCTCGGAAACCAGATTGCATAGCGGAGAAGGTACGGTGGTATTCGAAATGGTCGATGATCTGTTTGTTAACTTGGCTTTCGAATACTTTCGAAAGGCAGGGCAGGATGGATATAGGTCTGTAGCAGTTTGGATCTAGAGTGTCACCCCCTTTGAAGAGGGGGATGACCGCGGCAGCTTTCCAATCTCTGGGGATCTCAGACGTTATGAAAGAGAGGTTGAACAGACTAGTAATAGGGGTTGCGACAATTTCGGCGGCTAGTTTTAGGAAGAAAGGGTCCAGATTGTCTAGCCCAGCTGATTTGTAGGGGGTCCAGATTTTGCAGCGCTTTCAAAACATCAGCTGTCTGAATTTGTGTGAAGGAGAAGCGGGGGGGCATGGGCAAGTTGCAGCAGAGGGTGCAGAGTTGGTGGCCGGGTTAGTGGTAGCCAGATGGAAAGCATGGCCAGCTGTAGCAAAATGCTTGTTGAAATTCTCGATTATTGTAGATTTATCGGTGGTGATAGTGTTTCCTAGCCTCAGTGCAGTGGGCAGCTGGGAGGAAGTGCTCTTATTCTCCATGGACTTTACAGTGTCCCAAAACTTTTTGGAGTTAGTGCTACAGGATGCAAATTTCTGTTTGAAAAAGTTAGCCTTTGCTTTCCTGACTGCTTGTGTATATTGGTTCCTAACTTCCCTGAAAAGTTGCATATCGCGGGGGCTATTTGATGCTAATGCTGTACGCCACAGGATGTTTTTGTGCTGGTCAAGGGCAGTCAAGTCTGAGGAGAACCAGGGGCTATATCGGTTCTTAGTTCTGTATTTTTTGAATGGGGCATGTTTATTTAAGATTGAGAGGAAATTACTTTTAAGGAACAACCAGGCATCCTCTACTGACGGAATGAGATCTATATCCATCCAGGATACCTGGGCCAGGTCAATTAGGAAGGCCTCCTCGCTAAAGTGTTTTAGGGAGCGTTTGACAGTGATGAGGGGTGGTCGTTTGACCGCGGACCCGTTACGGACGCAGGCAATAAGGCAGTGATCGCTGAGATCCTGGTTGAAGACAGCTGAGGTGTATTTAGAGGGTATATTAGTCAGGATGATATCTATGAGGGTACCCATGTTTAAGGATTTAGGGTTGTACCTGGTAGGTTCGTTGATAATTTGCGTGAGGTTGAGGGCATCTAGCTTGGATTGTAGGATGGCTGGGGTATTAAGCATATCCCAATTTAGGTCACCAAGCAGTACAAACTCAGAGGATAAATGGGGGGCAATCAATTCACATATGGTGTCCAGGGCACAGCTGGGGGCTGAGGGGGGTCTGTAGCAAGCGGCAACAGTGAGAGACTTATTTCTGGAAAGGTGGATTTTTAGAAGTAGAAGCTCAAACTGTTTGGGCACAGACCTGGATAGTATGATAGAGCTCTGCAGGCTATCTCTACAGTAGATTGCAACTCCACCCCCTTTGGCAGTTCTATCTAGACGGAAAATGTTATAGTTGGGGATGGAAATTTCAGAATTTTTGGTGGCCTTCCTAAGCCAGGATTCAGACACTGCTAGAACATCAGGGTTGGCAGAGTGTGCTAACGCAGTGAATAACTCAAACTTAGGAAGTAGACTTCTGATATTTATGTGCAAGAAACCAAGACTTTTGCGATTACAGAAGTCAACAAATGATAGCGCCTGGGGAGTAGGAGTGATACTGGGGGCTACAGGGGCCTGGGTTAGCCTCTACATCACCAGAGGAACAGAGGAGGACTAGAATAAGGATACGGCTAAAGGCTTTAAGAACTGGTCTTCTAGTGCGTTGGGTACATAGAATAAAGGGGGCAGATTTCCGGGTGTTATAGAAAAGATTCAGGGCATTATGAACAGACAAGGATATGGAAGGATATGAGTAAAGTGGAGGTAAACCTAAGCGTTGGGTAACACTGAAAGAGATAGTATCTCTAGAGGCATCAATTGAGTCGGTCTGTGAGTGTATGGGTGGAGGGACAAAGGAGCTAACCAAGGCAGGTTTAGCTAGGCTGGGGGGTCTACCGTGATATAGTACAATTGTACAATTGTGCAGAGCAGAGCATGCAAGGAAGGTCATTTAAGTGAGGGTTTGTTTGACAGTTACTGAACACTACTGACTATAACTATACAATAGAGCCAGTTACTGAACACTACTGACTATAACTATACAGTAGAGCCAGTTACTGAACACTACTGACTATAACTATACAATAGAGCCAGTTACTGAACACTACTGACTATAACTATACAACAGAGCCAGTTACTGAACACTACTGACTATAACTATACAACAGAGCCAGTTACTGAACACTACTGACTATAACTATACAATAGAGCCAGTTACTGAACACTACTGACTATAACTATACAATAGAGCCAGTTACTGAACACTACTGACTATAACTATACAATAGAGCCAGTTACTGAACACTACTGACTATAACTATACAATAGAGCCAGTTACTGAACACTACTGACTATAACTATACAGTAGAGCCAGTTACTGAACACTACTGACTATAACTATACAATAGAGCCAGTTACTGAACACTACTGACTATAACTATACAATAGAGCCAGTTACTGAACACTACTGACTATAACTATACAATAGAGCCAGTTACTGAACACTACTGACTATAACTATACAATAGAGCCAGTTACTGAACACTACTGACTATAACTATACAGTAGAACCAGTTACTGAACACTATCCCCCTTCATTTATTGAAAAGCCACACATTGGTATTGTGTCAGAGTGGACCTCTATTAATATTCCAGGTAGTGAGCAGTATTTGTGTTTGAATAGAAAGCAGACAGTGTGAGAGTGGATGTGCTCTGCTCTCCTCATCTCTCTCTCCTCTCTCTCTCTCCTCCCTCTCCTCTCTCTCTCCTCCCTCTCCTCATCTCTCTCTCCTCCCTCTCGTCTCTCTCTCTCTCTCTCTCTCTCTCTCTCTCTCTCTCTCTCTCTCTCTCCCTCTCCTCTCTCTCTCTCCTCCCTCTCCTCTCTCTCTCTCTCTTGTGTATGCAGCTCTCCTCTGTAGGAATGCTGCTCACCAACTTGAATCGCTGGCTGTAGTTCACTACTGAGCTCAGACAATATAATGTTTTTAGAGGAGCTGAAACAGGTTTGGTGTGATGCTAAAACCACAGTAGAAATGCTGTGGAAATGTTCCTCCAGTTAATTTCATTGTAGTAATAACAAATAGACAATGGTGCAAAGTACTTAAGTAAAAATACATTAAAGTACTACTTAAGTAGTTTTTTGGGGTATCTGTACTTTACTTTCTATGTATATTTTTTTGCCAACTTTTACTTTTACTACACTACATTCATAAAGAAAATAATGTACTTTTTACCCCATAAATTTTCTCTGACACCCAAAAGTAATCGTTACATTTTGAACGCTTAGCAGGACAGGAAAATTGTCCAATTCATGCACTTATCAAGAGAAAATCCCTGCTCATCCTTATTGCCTCTGATCTGGAGGACTCACTAAACACAAATGCTTCATTTGTAAATGATGTCTGAGTGTTGGAGTGTGCCCCTGGCTATCCGTAAATAAAAAAATAAATAAAAAAAATGGTGCCGTCTGGTTTGCTATTACAAGGAATTTGAAATGATTTATACTTGTACTTTTACTTTTGATACTTATGTATATTTTAGCAATTATATTTACTTTTTAGACTTAAGTATATTTAAAACCAAATACTTTTAGACTTTTACTCAAGTAGTATTTTACTGGGTGACTTTCACTTTTACTTGAGTCATTTTCTATTAAGGTATTGTCACGATTTAACTGGCTATGAACCCAAATGCAGACAACTACACCGAGCCAGTGAAGGTTTAACAGGTTTATTTACAAAGTTCAATTTGTCCAGGTTTCCAAAAATAGGGGAAGAGCAAGTCCAGGTTTACAGGGAGGGTAACAGATCCAGGTTCTGAGCAGGAGTGGTACCGTAACGTCCTAGTGTCCGTGGTGAGTCCAAAAGGGAGGTCCGGTAGTGGAAAGCAGGATGGTGGTGGCAGGAGTGAAGCGGAGGCAGGAGTCAGGTTCCAATAATCTGTGGCACAGGAGAAAAGTAACTAGAACAGGCCAAAAACACAAAGAGCGAAAACAAGCAGGTTGAGTCAACAGCGAGACTAACATGGTCGTCTTGACTATGATCTGACGATGAGTGGCAAGTTTGACCGGGTCTTTAAGGCTGAGGTGATTATGGTGAATGAGCTGCAGCTGGAACCCTGACTCCCGCACACCAGACTTCACTCCTGCAATCAAGAACAGACAGAGGGGAGGGGGGAGAGCAGAGAGAGAGCTACCTAGCAGCAGTAGGCCTAACAGTACCCCCCTCTACGGACGCCACCCGGCGGCCGACAGGGGTTTATCAGGATGTAATGTATGAAAATCACGGACCAGAGCAGGATCCACAATGAAGCTCCTGGGAACCCAGGAACGTTCCTCAGGACCATAACCCTCCCAATCCACCAGGTACTGGAAACCACGACCCCGGCGGCGAACATCCAGAAGTCGCCGGACAGTGTAGACAGGACCCCCACCCACGATCCTGGGCGGAGGAGGGGGACGAGAGGGCGGGCACAGAGGGCTAACCGACACAGGCTTAATCTGGGAAACATGAAAAGTGGAATGAACCCGTAGGGAGGCAGGAAGCTGTAGTTTAACCGCGCAGGGGTTGACAATAGACAGTATCTTGAACGGTCCTATAAAACGCGGCGCCATCTTCTTAGACTCCACTTTCAATGGAAGATCACGTGACTTAAGCCATACCTCTTGACCAGGAGAGTAACCGGGAGACTGGGACCGGTGACGGTTGGCTTGCCTCTGCATGTACGACGAAGCTCGGGACAGAGCTACCCTGGCCTTCCTCCAGACCTTGAAGCAGCGGCGCATGTGGGACTGCACCGAGGGTACCGCCAGTTCCCTCTCTTGAGAAGGGAACAGGGGAGGTTGATAACCCAGAGGACATAGAAAGGGAGACAAACCAGAGGAAGCGTTAGTCAAGGTGTTATGAGCATATTCCACCCAGGGGAGCATGGAGCTCCATGACCCAGGGTTAGACCCTGTGACACAGCGGAGAGCGGTCTCCATCTCCTGGTTCGCTCTCTCGGCTTGCCCGTTGGTCTGGGGGTGATATCCAGAGGACAGGCTGGATGTGATGCCCAAAGCTTTACAGAAAGCTTTCCATACCTGGGAGACAAACTGGGGACCCCTGTCAGAGACAATATCAGTGGGTAGACCATGAGAGCGGAACACATGTTCAACCAAAATATCAGCCATCTCTCTGGCAGTGGGCAGTTTAGGTACGGCCAAAAAATGAGCAAACTTAGAAAAACGATCAATCACAGTAAGAATGACAGTCTTTCCAGACGAGGGGGGAAGTCCAGTGACAAAATCCAATGCAATGTGGGACCAGGGCCGGCTGGGTATTGGCAGAGGTCGTAGATGACCAGCGCTGGCCTGGGTGGAGTTCTTACTTCGTGCACATACCGTACAAGCAGCAATGAAGGCTCGAGTGTCCGCCTCCATCCTGAGCCACCAGAACTTCCGTCGCACAAAGTCAAGGGTCCGCGTAACTCCAGGGTGACAGGTAAGGGGAGACGAGTGAGCCCACTGCAGTACCTGGGAGCGAACAGACTCAGGGACAAACAACCGGTTAGGAGGACCCCTCCCAGGGTCAGCTTGATGATGTTGAGCCTGTCTAACAATCCCTTCGATGTCACATGTAATGGCCGCAATACTGCAGGTAGGAGGCAAGATGGGTTCAGGGTTACTACCAGTATCAACAGCCGAATGAACACGAGACAGGGCGTCAGGCTTGACGTTGCGTGACCCAGGACGGTAAGACAGAGAAAAATTGAATCTACCAAAAAATAGTGCCCACCTGGCTTGACGGGGATTGAGCTGCTTCGCTGACTGGATGTATGCCAGATTTTTATGATCCGTCCAAACGATGAAGGGTTGTTCCGCCCCCTCCAACCAATGCCGCCACTCCTCGAGAGCCAGCTTAACGGCGAGCAGTTCACGATTGCCAACATCATAATTCCTCTCTGCCTGAGAAAGTTTCCGTGAAAGAAAAGCACAGGGATGCAGTTTGTTATCTTCAGGAGAACGTTGTGACAACACCGCACCTACCCCAGTGTCGGATGCATCCACCTCCACGACAAACTGGCGGTCGGGGTCCGGCTGCATCAGAATGGGAGGCGAAGCGATGTTTCAGTTCTTCGAACGCTGATTCGGCCCCTTCATTCCAAGCGAACGGTAGTGAGATGGAGGTGAGAGCGGTGAGTGGCGCCGCAATGCGGCTGTAGTCCTTGATGAACCTCCTGTAGAAGTTCGCAAACCCCAGGAATCGTTGAAGTTGTTTGCGGGTGGAGTGGGCTGGCCAGTCCGTGACAGCAGAGATCTTAGCTGGGTCCATCCGCAGCTCCCCCTGAGCTATTATGTAACCCAAAAAAGAGGTCTCAGACACATGAAATTCACATTTCTCCATCTTCACAAATAGTTTGTTCTCCAACAACCTTTGCAACACCTGGCGCACATGCAGTTCATGTTCCTGGGAGGACTCTGAGAAAATCAGGATATCATCCAGATAGACAAAAACAAAACGATTCAACATGTCCCGAAGGACATCATTCACTAGTGCCTGAAAAACAGCAGGGGCATTGGACAACCCAAAAGGCATCACCAGATACTCAAAATGTCCCAAGGGTGTGTTGAAGGCAGTCTTCCATTCATCACCTTTACGAATGCGCACCAGGTGATACGCATTTCGTAGATCCAGTTTGGTAAAGATAGTTGCACCATGAAGGAGGGGAAAAGCAGAATTAATTAAAGGCAGAGAATATTTGTTCTTAATGGTGATGTTGTTAAGTCCACGGGAAATCAATACAGGGTCTGAGGGTCTTATCCTTCTTTCCAACAAAAAGAATCCCGCTCCTACAGGTGACGAGGAAGGACGAATAATACCTGCCGCCAAGGAGTCCCGAATGTAGTTCTCCATAGCCTCCGTCTCCGGGCGGGAGAGATTGTACAGGCGACTGTTAGGGAGAGGGGCTCCTGGCTGGAGGTCAATGGCGCAGTCGTAAGGCCGGTGAGGAGGAAGAGAAGTAGCTCTGTGTTTGCAGAAAACGGATGCCAGGTCATGATACACGTCAGGGACAGCAGAGAGATCCATGGACTCCAGTGGAGGTTGAGGCACAGTGCTGGCAGGGGTCTGAGCAGAACACAAACAATTCACATGACAAAATGTGCTCCATGAAACAATTCTACCTGTCACCCAATCAATGTGTGGATTGTGTCTTCTGAGCCAGGGGATACCAAGGACCAGGGGGGTCTGTGGGCAGTCAATGATGTGAAACTGAATGCTCTCCTGATGATTTCCCGACACTCTAAGACAAACAGGAGCAGTCTGATGAGTAATACGGGTCAACAATTGTCCATTTAGACCCTTAGCCTGCAGCGGACAGTCCATAGGAACAGTCTCTAACTCCATTTGTTGGGCCAACTCTCGATCCAAAAAGCTTTCATCGGCACCAGAGTCAACCAGCGCACTAACAGGGAAATTCTGGGACTGCCACTGGAGGGATGCCTGGAGCAGAATGCGGGGAGAAGAGGAAGAATCCGCTGCTCGGCTCACCAAAACTTCTCCCATTAATGATGAGCCGGCTCTTTTCCCAGACGAACTGGGCAGGAAGGAACGAAATGACCAGCTTCTCCACAATACAGGCAGACCCGAGCCTGAATACGACGTGCACGCTCCTCTGAGGACAACCGTGCACAACCCACCTCCATGGCTTCGGGTTCAGTGCTCCTAGTATCGACTCGGGAAGACTCAGCCTTCTCCGTAGGGAAGAGGCGGGAAGGAGTTGGTTGACGACAGACAGGTTGCTTGGAACTACCACTCCTCTCCCGGCGGCGTTCCTGGATCCGATTATCCAACCTGATGGTGAGTGAAATAAGATTATCCAGCGTAGGCGATTCATCATATGACACCAATTCATCTTTCAAGGTCTCAGCCAAAGCATTAATGAACACTCCTTGTAATGCCTCGTCATTCCAACCACTCACTGCCGCTAAAGTCCGAAACTCCACTGCCATCTCCGCCACACTGCGAGACCCCTGCCGAAGAGAAAACAAACGTTTAGCAGCCTCCTTGCCCCGTACGGGGTGGTCGAAAACCTTCCTCATCTCAGTGGTGAAGGCAACGTAAGCGTTGCAAATGTCTGACTGACTCTCCCAGACCGCGGATCCCCAGGCACGAGCGGAACCGCTAGTAGAGTTGATAAGGTAGGCAATACGGGCTCTTTCTGAAGCGTAGGTGAGGGGCTGTTGTTCAAACACCAACGAGCATTGCGTCAAAAAATCACCACAGGTTCCCATGTTCCCGTCATAGCGCTCTGGAGCAGGAACAAAAGGCTCTCTGATCTGGGCTGGAGGAGCCGGAAAAACAGGCGGAGCAGGAGAAGGAGCAGTTTGTATGCCATGAACGAGGGGTGCATTATTAACTTGGGTAGTAAGGGCAGACACTTGATTGGTGAGTAATTGAACCTGATTAAGCAGCACCTGATTGTTCTCAGAAATTGTCTTAAACAGGGTATCATGTTGGCCAAGTAAAATGCCCTGATTGGCTATGGCAGTCCGAATCTGAGTGCACTCTGGGGTGGTATCCGAGCTACTGTCTGCTGGGTTCATGTTGGTCAGATCATACTGTCACGATTTAACTGGATATGAACCCAAATGCAGACAACTACACCGAGCCAGAGAAGGTTTAACAGGTTTATTTACAAAGTTCAATTTGTCCAGGTTTCCAAAAATAGGGGAAGAGCAAGTCCAGGTTTACAGGGAGGGTAACAGATCCAGGTTCTGAGCAGGAGTGGTACCGTAACGTCCTAGTGTCCGGGGTGAGTCCAAAAGGGAAGTCCAGTAGTGGTAAGCGGGATGGTGGTGGCAGGAGTGAAGCGGAGGCAGGAGTCAGGTTCCAATAATCTGTGGCACAGGAGAAAAGTAACTAGAACAGGCCAAAAACACAAAGAGCGAAAACAAGCAGGTTGAGTCAACAGCGAGACTAACATGGTCGTCTTGACTATGATCTGACGATGAGTGGCAAGTTTGACCGGGTCTTTAAGGCTGAGGTGATTATGGTGAATGAGCTGCAGCTGGAACCCTGACTCCCGCACACCAGACTTCACTCCTGCAATCAAGGACAGACAGAGGGGAGGGGGAGAGCAGAGAGAGAGCTACCTAGCAGCAGTAGGCCTAACAGGTATCTTTACTTTTACTAAAGTATGACGATTGGGTACTTTTTCCACCACTGCAAATAGACATGGGTAATAACCCAAGCCTGATAAACTAGGCTTACATGGGTAATAACCTAAGCCTGATAAACTAGGCCTACATGGGTAATAACCCAAGCCTGATAAACTAGGCCTACATGGGTAATAACCCAAGCCTGATAAACTAGGCCTACATGGGTAATAACCCAAGCCTGATAAACTAGGCCTACATGGGTAATAACCCAAGCCTGATAAACTAGGCCTACATGGGTAATAACCCAAACCTGATAAACTAGGCCTACATGGGTAATAACCCAAGCCTGATAAACTAGGCCTACATGGGTAATAACCTAAGCCTGATAAACTAGGTCTACATGGGTAATAACCTAAGCCTGATAAACTAGGCCTAAATGCATGTGTATGTTTGCCTCCCTTTCACTGCAGGTAAATAGATCCCATAATATGACATTATATGAGGGAGATGAAGGTAATTTGGGACACTGCATTTGATCAAGTTTTCTTTGAATGAGCATTAGGGGTTTAGATTCCAGATTTCTATCTATTATTTTCATAAGGGGCTACGACACACATTTAGTGCAAATCTTGTCAGCGTTTAACAAAGTAGGCTGAAACCCTTTGCGTGTGAGTCAGAAGGCACTTTTGGACATGTCTCACCTCTTCTGCCAGAAAATTGTGGTCCTCTGTAGCTCAGCTGGTAGAGCACGGCGCTTGTAACGCCAGCGTAGTGGGTTCGATCCCCGGGACCACCCATACGTAAAAATGTATGCGCACATGACTGTAAGTCACTTTGGATAAAAGCGTCTGCTGAATGGCAGATAAATGTGGCTCGTACCTCTCTATACCCTATAAAGCAGTGTCTTTCATCTTGGACATGTCTCCTCCTCTCTCTGTTCTTTTGGTTCAGTAGTTCTCTGCCTCTCTGTCTGCCTGTCTGTCTACCTCTCTGTCTGTCTGTCTGTCTGTCTGTCTGTCTTTCTCTCTCTCTCTATCTGTCTCTCGGTTGGTCGGTCGGTGGGTCTGGATTCCCCCTCACTGTGACTGAACTGAGAGAATGATCCAAACTTGAGTTGTTTTTCTATTTCATCATCAGAGAGAGGTAGATGGTATTCTGGCTCAGTGTGGTTGCTGACTGACGTGACCAGAAGAATATAAACAGAAAATAATACAACAGAATAGAACCAACCAAGTGACAATAATAGGTCTAATTCACCCTCTTTGTCTGTTATTAGTGTGAGAAGTCTATTTCCGACATGTTGCGGTGTCTTCATGTTTGTGTCATTCTCAGCAGGGTTGTTTTTGAATGTTAGGAAAGATGGAAGGATGGCAGTGGACAGACACCCTTAGCGTTATACCGCTGGTATGTGGGCACTGAGAGGTAGCTGCTTGTAGGCAGGTCTACTGTAGTCTAATGAATCTACTGCACTGATTCAGAAGTTGACGGTTTACGCTGCTGTGGTATTCGCTCTCGTGGCAGGCAGGACTGCTATTCTTTTCTCGCGGATTTCATTTATTTCATTGGCTTCTTCGGCGAAAGCGCTCCAGTGCTGTTGATAGGCTATTTTCAGTCTGATATTATATCCTAGACATATGATTGGTGGACTTTCTTGTGAGCGATCTTTAACAAACGGATGCTACGACTATCCGGGGGTGAATCACATCCCACTGGTTACTGTCCCTGTCAGTCTGTACACTCTCTCTTGCGATTGGTGTTATGACAGCGCGGTGGACCTGCCCAGTCGTACCTGTCTCGTTGTGAGAGGCTGAGCTCTCTTCCTGGTCCTGCTATCCTCCGTGCTCCCGCCCTACCATCAACTTCCAAGGAGGAACCACTAGTCGGGTCGCGCGTGCTACTGCAACCCCGGCTGCTATGTGACTCCATCGGGGGAACTTGGTTTTGAATTAGAGGTCCGGTTATACCAAGGATAGGGTTCTGGTGCACCGTAGGTCATTGGAAGTAAAACGAGAGGTGCAGATAGGGTGTGAGGGGCTTCGACAGTGGCGCGTGGCAGTAGGGGGGGATTTCTCTCTTTCCTATCCGATCTGCCTATAACGGGGTCTGACGTAGAATATGGCGGAACATCACTCCGTTTCAGATAGCAAGCGTAAAGCTTCTGCCGCGAATATTGGAGCTTCGTTCTCCGGGAATGGACGGACCAGTCCAGCGGGGAGCGTCGGTAACAGTCCAGCGGGGGCTCTCTCCACCGCGATAGTTCAGCCGGCAGGGTGGCAGTCTTTACTGTCGTTCACCATCCTGTTTCTGGCCTGGATTGCTGGTTTCAGTGCCAGGCTCTTCGCTGTCATCCGCTTTGAGAGCATCATTCACGAGTTTGACCCTTGGTGAGTAAACAGGAACACGACATTCTGGCCTGCAGTAGACTTTAGATCATTAACATCGATAATGGAGAATGTAGCCAAAATATGTTGCTATAATTGATCTAGCGCTGATATCGTTTTTGGCAAAACAGCAGACGGAGGAGCAGTGCAACATTGTATCAACTCAGCCACGCACTTAGCCTTTTGTAGTAGTTCCAGTGTGATGATGCGTTGTAGCAATAACTGTGTGTAAACATAGCGACTGTGCCTGTCGGAGTGGGGCAGAGCGTGCGTCTTCATAAAGAGGACAACGACAATGGTGCGGTGTGAGTGACACAGCGGATTGAACCCGGAAAGAAGAAGCTGTAGCCTATAGCCTAGCTAGCCTATATGCGTTTCCTCATTTATTATCCAACTGTTTGGCAAGATCTTACACAACAACTAGACTTTTACTGTTCGCGTTTTCTTCCAGGATAAGCTATTCGGCCATAAGCAGAAATATGCATTTTGACATGTATAACATGACGGATGTCTATAGGCAACTCTCAGTTTAAACAATGGCCAGGCCTGCCGTCTGTCCATTCATCAAATAGCTGACACCTGCTGTGGTCAAAAGCAGTGCACTACATGGGGAATAGGGTGCCATACATGGGGAATAGGGTGCCATTTGGGTGAAACAGTCTGCTAGAAAGAGGAGCATAATTAATTTAGCCTATACTATTGGCATTACAATAGGAATTATACCTACATGATGACACTGAAAGGACCTGTTGTAGAGAACTAGGAAATCATCAGTGAGACCAATGCATCCTCCTCATATGAGAGGAGACAGAGAGACCAATGCATCCTCCTCATATGAGAGGAGACAGACCAATGCATCCTCCTCATATGAGAGGAGACAGACCAATGCATCCTCCTCATATGAGAGGAGACAGAGAGACCAATGCATCCTCCTCATATGAGAGGAGACAGACCAATGCATCCTCCTCATATGAGAGGAGACAGACCAATGCATCCTCCTCATATGAGAGGAGACAGAGAGACCAATGCATCCTCCTCATATGAGAGGAGACAGACCAATGCATCCTCCTCATATGAGAGGAGACAGACCAATGCATCCTCCTCATATGAGAGGAGACAGAGAGACCAATGCATCCTCCTCATATGAGAGGAGACAGACCAATGCATCCTCCTCATATGAGAGGAGACAGACCAATGCATCCTCCTCATATGAGAGGAGACAGACCAATGCCTCCTCCTCATATGAGAGTTGGCAGACCAACGCATCCTCCTCATATGAGCGGAGATAGTGTGAAAGGCTATTGCCAAGCGAAAGCCAGCGTTGCATCATCTGTTGACAGTGTTGGTGTTATTTTAGAATGACCACTATGGAATAAACATAGTTTCATGTCAACCATTTGATGGAGGTGAAGAAGAGAGGAAAGAAAAAGACTAATCATATTCTCTCCAGACCTTTACCAGCTCCCTGTTCTATTACACCTGCATTACACCTGCATTACACCTGCATTACACCTGTATTACACCTGCATTACACCTGCATTACACCTGTATTACACCTGCATTACACCTGCATTACACCTGCATTACACCTGTATTACACCTGCATTACACCTGCATTACACCTGCATTACACCTGCATTACACCTGCATTACTATAGGAACCAACCTACACTACACCGAGTACAATATGCATGTGAGGTTAGCTTTTGGTTAGGTTGGAGTTGGACACAAAGAAACATATTACTACATATTACATGTGGGGATTGTTTTAACCTTTGGTGCCGTGTCTCCTCTCCATTATCGTTCCTTTGGTGGTGCCTGCTGACTGACTAACTAGCATAGTCTCTCATACAGAGAGCAGAGAGGAAACCCGGTCAACTAACATCACCGTTTCCCTGTTTCTGGTGTTTGTGATGCTCTTTTAATGATGACATGTGGGCCTAGGTCTTCATATTCCCTCAGGGAGGATGGACGAATGGGACGTCTTAATACCCAGACAGCGGTGGGTCTTGGCAGGGCAGCAGGGGGACTGTGGTGTTCATTAGAACCAACCAAAGTAGAAAACCGGAGCGTTTTGCTGTTGCAGACTTTGAAAAGTCCAGACACCAGCCTGTGTTGTTATCTTCTCTAAATGTCTGCAGAAGTGATTATCTATTGAGGCACCTCGCAAGTGTTCCAGTCAGACAACATGGGTGGTGTGTTAGTGTTCCAGTCAGACAACATGGGTGTTGTGTTAGTGTTCCAGTCAGACAACATGGTTGGTGTGTTAGTGTTCCAGTCAGACAACATGGGTGGTGTGTTAGTGTTCCAGTCAGACAACATGGTTGGTGTGTTAGTGTTCCAGTCAGACAACATGGGTGGTGTGTTAGTGTTCCAGTCAGACAACATGGGTGGTGTGTTAGTGTTCCAGTCAGACAACATGGGTGGTGTGTTAGTGTTCCAGTCAGACAACATGGGTGGTGTGTTAGTGTTCCAGTCAGACAACATGGTTGGTGTGTTAGTGTTCCAGTCAGACAACATGGTGGTGTGTTAGTGTTCCAGTCAGACAACATGGGTGGTGTGTTAGTGTTCCAGTCAGACAACATGGTTGGTGTGTTAGTGTTCCAGTCAGACAACATGGTGGTGTGTTAGTGTTCCAGTCAGACAACATGGGTGGTGTGTTAGTGTTCCAGTCAGACAACATGGTTGGTGTGTTAGTGTTCCAGTCAGACAACATGGTGGTGTGTTAGTGTTCCAGTCAGACAACATGGTTGGTGTGTTAGTGTTCCATAATGAATAGGAATCTAATCTAGAAAGGATGTATTTCTTTTTGTCTCCTTGACTGATTAGATTTTCTTTCTTTTACTCCAGTTGTAATTGTTCTCTTGTTTGGTGAATAATGGAATGTGATGAGTGTTTGAAAGAGAGGCAGGCAGAAAGATGTGAAATGTGGGTTGCTTTAAAATAATACAATGCAAGCTTGTTCTCTGGCCTGGCTGAGGTCATGAACAATCCAACCTCGGTGTTGTGTTGGTGGGTCAGTCAATAACCTGTGTGTGTGTGTGTGTGTGTGGCCTGTAGGACCTCAGTGTGTAGATGGTGCGGTCAGTAGACATTGTTAGTGGGTTAGCAGTGTTGATACAGAGCTGCTCCTGCCTGAAACATAACAACGCTGACTGTGTGGGAGCAGGTCCTCAATAGAGGTCAAGTTCCAGAATGCCTGTGGTGTAGATTACATAAACTTGAGTATTGTCCATCCCCTATGTCATCTTTTTTCTAAGTCATCTTTTTGAAGGTATTTTTTGAGTGTGGGCCTAGTGTGTTGTTGTGTATTCTGGAGTCCCCATGGTTTAGACATCAACTAAGAACCCTTGGGAGGGTGGGAGGAGTCCCCAGGGTGGGAGGAGTCCCCAGGGTGGGAGGAGTCCCCATGGGTTAGACATCAACAGGGGCTCTGGTCAAAAGTAGTGCACTATATAGGGAATAGGGTGCTATTTGGGAGGTAGAAAGGGTTTTACTGCAGAGAGAAATGTCATGGAAGTTAAGGTCGGGTCTAGAGCTGTGAGGGGCAGAAACTGTCTCTCTCTCCCCTCTCTCTCTCTCTCCCCTCTCTCTCTCTCCCCCCTCTCTCTCTCTCTCCCCCTCTCTCTCTCCCCCTCTCTCTCTCCCCCTCTCTCTCTCTCTCTCTCCCCTCTCTCTCTCTCTCTCTCCTCTCTCTCTCTCTCTCTCTCTCTCTCTCTCTCTCTCTCTCTCTCTCTCTCTCTCTCCCTCCTCCTCCTCTCCCCCTCTCTCTCTCCCCCTCTCTCTCTCTCCCCCTCTCTCTCTCTCTCCCCCTCTCTCTTTCTCTCTCTCTCCCTCCCTCCCTCCCCATCTTCTCCAATTCGATGACTAACTACTCAGAGTAACTGCCTCCATGTTGACTGTGTTCTCTACTGCACATTGTCACATTGCATTTTCGCTCTCTTGGAATGCTTGTTGGTCAGAGTACAGTTTCCCCCCCTGCCTGCTTCCAATGAGATCAGTGTGTGTGTGAGTAAGTGGAGAGGATTTGTCACAGTTCATTTAGACTGTAAACTGATGAGGCCTAGTAAAAGACTAGCTTGATGCTCTCTCTGCTCTTCTGTTCTGTAGGGTCTAGGAGTGGACAGACAGACTAGCTTGATGCTCTCTCTGCTCTTCTGTTCTGTAGGGTCTAGGAGTGGACAGACAGACTAGCTTGATGCTCTCTCTGCTCTTCTGTTCTGTAGGGTCTAGGAGTGGACAGACAGACTAGCTTGATGCTCTCTGCTCTTCTGTTCTGTAGGGTCTAGGAGTGGACAGACAGACTAGCTTGCTGCTCTCTCTGCTCTTCTGTTCTGTAGGGTCTAGGAGTGGACAGACAGACTAGCTTGCTGCTCTCTCTGCTCTTCTGTTCTGTAGGGTCTAGGAGTGGACAGACAGACTAGCTTGATGCTCTCTGCTCTTCTGTTCTGTAGGGTCTAGGAGTGGACAGACAGACTAGCTTGATGCTCTCTCTGCTCTTCTGTTCTGTAGGGTCTAGGAGTGGACAGACAGACTAGCTTGATGCTCTCTGCTCTTCTGTTCTGTAGGGTCTAGGAGTGGACAGACAGACTAGCTTGCTGCTCTCTCTGCTCTTCTGTTCTGTAGGGTCTAGGAGTGGACAGACAGACTAGCTTGCTGCTCTCTCTGCTCTTCTGTTCTGTAGGGTCTAGGAGTGGACAGACAGACTAGCTTGATGCTCTCTGCTCTTCTGTTCTGTAGGGTCTAGGAGTGGACAGACAGACTAGCTTGATGCTCTCTCTGCTCTTCTGTTCTGTAGGGTCTAGGAGTGGACAGACAGACTAGCTTGATGCTCTCTGCTCTTCTGTTCTGTAGGGTCTAGGAGTGGACAGACAGACTAGCTTGATGCTCTCTGCTCTTCTGTTCTGTAGGGTCTAGGAGTGGACAGACAGACTAGCTTGATGCTCTCTCTGCTCTTCTGTTCTGTAGGGTCTAGGAGTGGACAGACAGACTAGCTTGATGCTCTCTCTGCTCTTCTGTTCTGTAGGGTCTAGGAGTGGACAGACAGACTAGCTTGCTGCTCTCTCTGCTCTTCTGTTCAGGCTGGGCCTGGCCCACCCATGGCTGCACCCCTGCCCAGTCATGTGAAATCCATAGATTAGGGCCTAATGAGTTTATTTCAATTGACTGATTTCCTTCTATGTACTGTAACTCAGTAAAATATTTAAAATTGTTGTGTGTTGCATTTACATTTTTGTTCAGTATAATTTATTATCCTAATTAACATTCAGCCTTGCCTCTCTCTCAGGCAGATTCATATTGTAATGTGACAACAAAACAACATGATGAATATTTATCATTCAAGATGACATATTTGTTCCACTTTGATAATTAGCCCAGAAAGGAAAATAGCTTGTTTATTTTTCTCGGTCAATTAAACAATAAAAAGTGTGGTGGATCTGGAATGGAAATGTCATGTTTTATCATTAGAAGGCAGTTCAAGGCTGGCTGGCTGGCTGGCTGGCTGGCTGGCTGGCTGGCTGGCTGGCTGGCTGGCTGGCTGGCTGGCTGGCTCGCTCGCTCGCTCACCGGCTCACCTAGACTGACTCTAGCCTGGTCCCAGATCTGTTTGTGGTGGGAACAGGCTAGATTGACTCTACTCTAGCCTGCTCCCAGATCTGTTTGTGGTGGGAACAGGCTAGATTGACTCTACTCTAGCCTGGTCCCAGATCTGTTTGTGGTGGGAACAGGCTAGATTGACTCTACTCTAGCCTGGTCCCAGATCTGTTTGTGGTGGGAACAGGCTAGATTGACTCTACTCTAGCCTGGTCCCAGATCTGTTTGTGGTGGGGAACAGGCTAGATTGACTCTACTCTAGCCTGGTCCCAGATCTGTTTGTGGTGGGAACAGGCTAGATTGACTCTACTCTAGCCTGGTCCCAGATCTGTTTGTGGTGGGAACAGGCTAGATTGACTCTACTCTAGCCTGGTCCCAGATCTGTTTGTGGTGGGAACAGGCTAGATTGACTCTACTCTAGCCTGGTCCCAGATCTGTTTGTGGTGGGAACAGGCTAGATTGACTCTACTCTAGCCTGGTCCCAGATCTGTTTGTGGTGGGAACAGGCTAGATTGACTCTACTCTAGCCTGGTCCCAGATCTGTTGTGGTGGGAACAGGCTAGATTGACTCTACTCTAGCCTGGTCCCAGATCTGTTTGTGGTGGGAACAGGCTAGATTGACTCTACTCTAGCCTGGTCCCAGATCTGTTTGTGGTGGGAACAGGCTAGATTGACTCTACTCTAGCCTGGTCCCAGATCTGTTTGTGGTGGGAACAGGCTAGATTGACTCTACTCTAGCCTGGTCCCAGATCTGTTTGTGGTGGGAACAGGCTAGATTGACTCTACTCTAGCCTGGTCCCAGATCTGTTTGTGGTGGGAACAGGCTAGACTGCCTCTACTCTGCATAGGACTGCTTATCATTCACTGGACCAGCAAATTTAGAACGAGACAGAGTTATTATGAAGGCCTCTCTCTCTTTGATGTTTCCCCATGTCTAGAGAATACATATACAGTATTAGAGACATGTAGAACACATATACAGTATTAGAGACATGTAGAACACATATACAGTATTAGAGAGACATGTAGAACACATATACAGTATTAGAGAGACATGTAGAACACATATACAGTATTAGAGAGACATGTAGAACACATATACAGTATTAGAGAGACATGTAGAACACATATACAGTATTAGAGAGACATGTAGAACACATATACAGTATTAGAGAGACATGTAGAACACATATACAGTATTACTTATTTTGTCTTGCCCATTCACCCTCTGAAGGGCACACATACACAATCCATGTCTAAATTGCCTCAAGGCTTAAAAGTCCTTCTTTAACCTGTCTCCTCCCCTTCATCTACACTGATTTAAAGTGGATTTAACAAGTGACATCAATAAGGGATCATAGCTTTAACCTGGGTTCACCTGGTCAGTCTATATCATGGAAAGAGCTTCATGTTTTGTACACTCAGTGTACCTCTCTCTCTCTCTCTCTCTCTCTCTCTCTCTCTCTCTCTCTCTCTCTCTCTCTCTCTCTCTCTCTCTCTCTCTCTCTCTCTCTCTCTCTCTCTCTCTCGTTGGATACAGTACATAGATGAGCTCTTATAACCCCTCTCTCTGATAGCTATATATTATTCAGGCTTTCTGCTTTCTGCTGAGTGATGATGTGGGACTGCTCTGGTCCAGCCTACAGTAAAGAGAGAGACCGTCCGTCCCAAATGGCACCCTGATCCCTTTACGGTGCCCTCCTTTTGACCCTGGTCCATAGGGTGCTGCTGTATGCATGAAGGGAACAGGGTGCCATTTGGGGGACACACACTTAGTGTAGCCACGGTAACATCAAGACCCTACTGTAGCTACGATAAACAGGCTCCAGAATCTTTAATAGGCCTCCTCATCTTTCCATTGAATGGACCCAGGTTTTATAGAGGGCCTAGCGGAGGAGAGGGGAGGGAGAGGAGGATGGTTTTATAGAGGGCCTTGCGGAGGAGAGGGGAGGGAGAGGAGGATGGTTTTATAGAGGGCCTAGCGGAGGAGAGGGGAGGGAGAGGAGGATGGTTTTATAGAGGGCCTAGCGGAGGAGAGGAGGATGGTTTTATAGAGGGCCTAGCGGAGGAGAGGGGAGGGAGAGGAGGATGGTTTTATAGAGGGCCTAGCGGAGGAGAGAGGGGAGGGTGAGGAGGATGGTTTTATAGAGGGCCTAGCGGAGGAGAGGGGAGGGAGAGGAGGATGGTTTTATAGAGGGCCTAGCGGAGGAGAGGGGAGGGAGAGGAGGATGGTTTTATAGAGGGCCTAGCGGAGGAGAGGGGAGGGAGAGGAGGATGGTTTTATAGAGGGCCTAGCGGAGGAGAGGGGAGGGAGAGGAGGATGGTTTTATAGAGGGCCTAGCGGAGGAGAGGGGAGGGAGAGGAGGATGGTTTTATAGAGGGCCTAGCGGAGGAGAGGGGAGGGAGAGGAGGATGGTCTTCAGGCCAGAGCTCTAGTGATGAGGGAGGTGAAATAACTCAGTTGAATGAGATCGAACGCTGAAGCGTAGAGCCAGACTTCAACCTTTACACCACTAAAGTGTTAAAGACAACAGCAGCTGCAAAATAAGCAGCTTCATGTGCATGATTGGATAGATGACAGAGTAGAAGACATAAATATGATTGGATAGATGACAGAGTAGAAGACATAAATATGATTGGATAGATGAGTATAAACCATAAATATGATTGGATAGATGAGTATAAACCATAAATATGATTGGATAGATGAGTATAAACCATAAATATGATTGGATAGATGACAGAGTATAAACCATAAATATGATTGGATAGATGAGTATAAACCATAAATATGATTGGATAGATGAGTATAAACCATAAATATGATTGGATAGATGAGTATAAACCATAAATATGATTGGATAGATGAGTATAAACCATAAATATGATTGGATAGATGAGTATAAACCATAAATATGATTGGATAGATGAGTATAAACCATAAATATGATTGGATAGATGAGTATAAACCATAAATATGATTGGATAGATGAGTATAAACCATAAATATGATTGGATAGATGACAGAGTATAAACCATAAATATGATTGGATAGATGAGTATAAACCATAAATATGATTGGATAGATGACAGAGTATAAACCATAAATATGATTGGATAGATGAGTATAAACCATAAATATGATTGGATAGATGAGTATAAACCATAAATATGATTGGATAGATGACAGAGTATAAACCATAAATATGATTGGATAGATGACAGAGTATAAACCATAAATATGATTGGATAGATGAGTATAAACCATAAATATGATTGGATAGATGACAGAGTATAAACCATAAATATGATTGGATAGATGACAGAGTATAAACCATAAATATGATTGGATAGATGACAGAGTATAAACCATAAATATGATTGGATAGATGACAGAGTATAAACCATAAATATGATTGGATAGATGACAGACTATAAATCATAAATATGATTGGATAGATGAGTATAAACCATAAATATGATTGGATAGATGACAGAGTATAAACCATAAATATGATTGGATAGATGACAGACTATAAATCATAAATATGATTGGATAGATGAGTATAAATCATAAATATGATTGGATAGATGACAGAGTATAAATCATAAATATGATTGGATAGATGAGTATAAACCATAAATATGATTGGATAGATGACAGAGTATAAACCATAAATATGATTGGATAGATGAGTATAAACCATAAATATGATTGGATAGATGACAGAGTATAAACCATAAATATGATTGGATAGATGACAGAGTATAAACCATAAATATGATTGGATAGATGAGTATAAACCATAAATATGATTGGATAGATGAGTATAAACCATAAATATGATTGGATAGATGAGTATAAACCATAAATATGATTGGATAGATGACAGAGTATAAACCATAAATATGATTGGATAGATGAGTATAAACCATAAATATGATTGGATAGATGAGTATAAACCATAAATATGATTGGATAGATGAGTATAAACCATAAATATGATTGGATAGATGACAGAGTATAAATCATAAATATGATTGGATAGATGAGTATAAACCATAAATATGATTGGATAGATGACAGAGTATAAACCATAAATATGATTGGATAGATGACAGAGTATAAACCATAAATATGATTGGATAGATGAGTATAAACCATAAATATGATTGGATAGATGACAGAGTATAAACCATAAATATGATTGGATAGATGAGTATAAATCATAAATATGATTGGATAGATGACAGAGTATAAACCATAAATATGATTGGATAGATGACAGAGTATAAACCATAAATATGATTGGATAGATGAGTATAAACCATAAATATGATTGGATAGATGAGTATAAACCATAAATATGATTGGATAGATGAGTATAAACCATAAATATGATTGGATAGATGACAGAGTATAAACCATAAATATGATTGGATAGATGAGTATAAACCATAAATATGATTGGATAGATGAGTATAAACCATAAATATGATTGGATAGATGACAGACTATAAATCATAAATATGATTGGATAGATGAGTATAAACCATAAATATGATTGGATAGATGAGTATAAACCATAAATATGATTGGATAGATGAGTATAAACCATAAATATGATTGGATAGATGAGTATAAACCATAAATATGATTGGATAGATGACAGACTATAAATCATAAATATGATTGGATAGATGAGTATAAACCATAAATATGATTGGATAGATGACAGAGTAGAAGACATAAATATGATTGGATCAAATCAAATGTTATTTGTCACATACACGTGTTTAGCAGATGTTATAGCGGGTGTAGTGAAATGCTTGTGCTTCTAGCTCCGACAGTGCAGTAATATCTAACAAGTAATATCTAACAATTTCACAACATATACCCAATACACACAAATCTAGTAAGGAATGGAATTTAAGAATATATACATATATGGACAAGCAATGACAGAGCGGCATGGACTAAGATACAGTAGAATATTATAGAATAGAATACAGTATATACATATGAGATGAGTAGTGCAAGATATGTAAACATTATTAAAGTGACTAGTGTTCCATTTCTTAAAGTGGCCAGTGATTTCAATAGGCAGCAGCAGCCTCTAATGTGCTAGTGATGGCTATTTAACAGTCTGATGGCCTTGAGATAGAAGCTGTTTTTCATTTTCTCGGTCCCAGCTTTGATGCACCTGTACTGACCTCGCCTTCTGGATGATAGCGGGGTGAACAGGCAGTGGCTCGGGTGGTTGATGTCCTTGATGATATTTTTGGCCTTCCTGTGACATCGGGTGCTGTAGGTGTCTTGGAGGGCGGGTAGTTTGCCCCCGGTAATGGTTTCGGCAGACCGCATCACCCTCTGGAGAGCCCTGCGGTTGTGGGCGGTGCAGTTGCCGTACCAGGCGGTGATACAGCCCGACAGGATGCTCTCAATTGTGTATCTGTAAAAGTTTGTGAGGGTTTTGGGTGCCAAAAAAATTATACATAAAAAAACTAAATACCGCAAAGTTTCCTTAGAGCTAGTCGCAATGACAGAGTAGAAGTCATAAATATGATTAGTGACATAATAAAGTACAACATGGCTGCCAGAGTAAACACTTCAGCCATATCAGACCATCCATGTTCACAACACATCCTTTATCTGTAAGACACCCTGAGGGAGGGAGGGAGGGATGGAGAGATGAGAGGGTGGAGCTAGGGAGGGATGGAGAGATGAGAGGGTGGAGCTAGGGAGGGATGGAGAGATGAGAGGGTGGAGCTAGGGAGGGATGGAGAGATGAGAGGGTGGGAGCTAGGGAGGGATGGAGAGATGAGAGGGTGGAGCTAGGGAGGGATGGAGAGATGAGAGGAATGGATGGAGGGATCTAGGGAGGGATGGAGAGATGAGAGGAATGGATGGAGTGAGGGAGGGATGGAGAGGTGAGAGTAGGGCTGGGCGTTACGGCCAACATATCATATCATGGTATAAAAAAATAAAAGATAAAACTGTATGACAGTATTTGACGGTATTTGATGTATTTGAATAATAAAAGTTGTACATGTGCTTTATGGTTAGTGCCTTAGGGTGGCAACACACACATTCTAACTGATTTCATTGGGTCTTGTATGCACTCACTAACTGTAAGTCGCTCTGGATAAGAGCGTCTGCTAAATGACTAAAATGTAAAAATGTAAATGTCTTTCTCTATTCTCATTGTTTTATACTGTTCAATTCAACGTCAACCAAAAATAATTTTCTGCATTTTCAGAAATGTTTGCTTTTCCTGCACTCATTTGAGATAATTTCCACACTGCCACAGAGGGCTGCACGATATTGGCAAAAAATCTAGGCCTTATTTTTAACCAAATGTTGCAATTGCGATTTGACTTGCGATTTAGAGCAAAACACTTGGGTGAACTGTTGGAGTCATGGAAATAGAATGATTATTCTAATTCTATAGCTAGACTATCATAGTGGGCACTTTGATTACAGTGTTGTTTGACATGACAACGAATGAAAATGCCAGGGAGGAACCTGTGACCGGATAGGAACCAAAAGTGTTGATAAGTGTTTCCTAGGGGACCCTATAATCTTTGGCTACATTGAATGTTCTCTTAGCTACTTCATGTCGCTAACGTAGTCATGCTTTGCGTATTCCAATTTCATTTAGAAGATACTGTTGCACAAACAACATGCTTTTATGTCTAAACCATCACTGGTATGATCAGACTGTATAGCTAATTACTTTTGCTCTGACTCAGTACATTTATTAGCTAGCTAGCCAGCCAGCTAACTAGCTATTAGCATTAGCGGCTAACATGATTTAGGCCCAACTCGCTAAGAAAAGACAAACTAGCTGTTTGCAGATGTAAGAAACACAAACTAATAGTGTAATTATAGAACGCTAGTGGATTTATATTAAGAAGCAAAGTGGAAATGGCATCGTTGTCATCAACATTGTTACATGTGCTGCTTTGACCATGCTGACTAAACGCAAATGTCTCCTGGTCGAGGAACAACCAATGCACTCCTTGAGTGACAGGGGGCGGGGCTAGGTCTGTGTGGGAAGCGTCAGAGAGAGAGCGAGAGAGAGAGCGAGAGAGCGAGAGAGCGAGAGAGCGAGAGAGAGAGAGAGAGAGAGAGAGAGAGAGAGAGAGAGAGAGAGAGAGAGAGAGAGAGAGAGAGAGAGAGAGAGAGAGAGAGAGAGAGAGAGAGAGAGAGAGAGAGAGAGAGAGAGAGAGAGAGAGAGAGAGAGAGAGAGAGAGAGAGAGAGAGAGAGAGAGAGAGAGAGAGAGAGAGAGAGGAGAGAGATTACTCAAGTAGCGAAAGTAAACTATAAAAATGGACGTTACACACTGCGTATCACATTTAACAAACCAAACATTCAAATACTGTTATAGAAGGTAAAGTAAAAACCCAAACCGGTCCATGAATCAATACCGGTATATCGTAAAATACGGTGTACCGCCCAGCCCTAGATGAGAGGAATGAATGAGCGAGGGAGGAAAGAGAGGTGATGAAGGGATGTAAGCAGCAGCTGGTTGTGTTGTGAAGGAGGCTGCTGGAAAAGTCCTCATTAAATCATCCTCATTATTGCAGTAGTGATCTCAGCCAGAGCCCAACATACTGTAGTCAGTAGTATAGCCCCACTGATGAGCACCTTGAGTCAGCCAGAGGCTAACAGACTCTCTAGGGCAGTGGTGGTTCTCAGCCCACTCCATCTTCTATCTCACTGCTTCTTAACCTTTTTGTGCCAGGGACCAGCTAGCGATGCTAGATCTTCCTCCTTGGTCTTTCCTCCAGTTTACAGTAAAACTAGAGGAGGCCAACATACTAGTACAGCCCCACTGAGCACCCTGAGTAAGGCAGAGTTGAGAGAGAGAGAGAGAGAGAGAGAGAGAGAGGCCAGGGTAACCAGAGATTATTATATCTCTGTGTGTGCGTCCCAAATGGCACCCTATTCCCTAGGCTATATAGTGCACTACTTGGCTCCTATTAGACTCCGATCCAGACAGACGGTCAAAAGTAGTGCACTATATAGGGAGCCATTTGGGACGCACCCTATGGCCTACCCTCTAGCTAGCACCACTCTCATGCCGCCTCCACAAGATCTCTGGAAGACTAAGAACGTCAAGACAGACAGGCAGACAGGCAGAGAGACAGACAGGCAGAGAGAAAGACAGGCTCAGCTCTAATTGACCTTTTTACTCTGATATAACTCCAAAGCGACATACAGTCATGTGTGCATACATTTTTGTGTATGGGTGGTCCCGGGGATCGAACCCACTACCCTGGCGTTACAAGCGCCATGCTCTACCAGCTGAGCTACAGAGGACCACTCAATGTAGCCATTCTCTGGCTGTGGTTCAATGTGGAGAGTACTGAAGCAGGACTATCATTCCATAGCAGTTTGACAGTCGCATTTCTTTCACTCAGTCATTTTCTGCCATTTCTTGGGGATTCATGATTAACCAGTGGAAGCAATACACATTTTTAACCACTGTTCTGAACTAATTTATACCAAACGTTTTAGGGTCCAAACACAGATCGGCTGGTTATATATACAGTGGGGGAAAAAATTATTTAGTCAGCCACCAAT
>NW_025534976.1:60000-70000 GCF_020615455.1 Coregonus clupeaformis
CCTCTAACCAGCTTAGTGTCTCTCTCTTCCCTGTAGGCCATCTAACCAGCTTAGTCTCTCTCTCTTCCCTGTAGGCCCTCTAACCAGCTTAGTCTCTCTCTCTTCCCTGTAGGCCATCTAACCAGCTTAGTCTCTCTCTCTCTTCCCTGTAGGCCCTCTAACCAGCTTAGTCTCTCTCTCTCTTCCCTGTAGGCCATCTAACCAGCTTAGTCTCTCTCTCTCTTCCCTGTAGGCCCTCTAACCAGCTTAGTCTCTCTCTTCCCTGTAGGCCATCTAACCAGCTTAGTCTCTCTCTCTTCCCTGTAGGCCCTCTAACCAGCTTAGTCTCTCTCTCTTCCCTGTAGGCCATCTAACCAGCTTAGTCTCTCTCTCTTCCCTGTAGGCCATCTAACCAGCTTAGTCTCTCTCTCTCTTCCCTGTAGGCCCTCTAACCAGCTTAGTCTCTCTCTCTTCCCTGTAGGCCATCTAACCAGCTTAGTCTCTCTCTCTCTTCCCTGTAGGCCCTCTAACCAGCTTAGTCTCTCTCTCTCTTCCCTGTAGGCCATCTAACCAGCTTAGTCTCTCTCTCTTCCCTGTAGGCCATCTAACCAGCTTAGTCTCTCTCTCTCTTCCCTGTAGGCCCTCTAACCAGCTTAGTCTCTCTCTCTCTTCCCTGTAGGCCCTCTAACCAGCTTAGTCTCTCTCTCTTCCCTGTAGGCCCTCTAACCAGCTTAGTCTCTCTCTCTTCCCTGTAGGCCCTCTAACCAGCTTAGTCTCTCTCTCTCTTCCCTGTAGGCCCTCTAACCAGCTTAGTCTCTCTCTCTTCGCTGTAGGCCATCTAACCAGCTTAGTCTCTCTCTCTTCCCTGTAGGCCATCTAACCAGCTTAGTCTCTCTCTCTTCCCTGTAGGCCCTCTAACCAGCTTAGTCTCTCTCTCTCTTCCCTGTAGGCCCTCTAACCAGCTTAGTCTCTCTCTCTTCCCTGTAGGCCATCTAACCAGCTTAGTCTCTCTCTCTTCCCTGTAGGCCATCTAACCAGCTTAGTCTCTCTCTCTTCCCTGTAGGCCCTCTAACCAGCTTAGTGTCTCTCTCTCTTCCCTGTAGGCCATCTAACCAGCTTAGTCTCTCTCTCTTTCCAGTAGGCCATCTAACCAGCTTAGTCTCTCTCTCTCTCTTCCCTGTAGGCCCTCTAACCAGCTTAGTCTCTCTCTCTCTTCCCTGTAGGCCCTCTAACCAGCTTAGCTCTCTCTCTCTCTTCCCTGTAGGCCCTCTAACCAGCTTAGTCTCTCTCTCTCTTCCCTGTAGGCCATCTAACCAGCTTAGTCTCTCTCTCTTCCCTGTAGGCCCTCTAACCAGCTTAGTCTCTCTCTCTCTTCCCTGTAGGCCCTCTAACCAGCTTAGTCTCTCTCTCTTCCCTGTAGGCCCTCTAACCAGCTTAGTGTCTCTCTCTTCCCTGTAGGCCATCTAACCAGCTTAGTCTCTCTCTCTTCCCTGTAGGCCCTCTAACCAGCTTAGTCTCTCTCTCTTCCCTGTAGGCCCTCTAACCAGCTTAGTCTCTCTCTCTTCCCTGTAGGCCCTCTAACCAGCTTAGTCTCTCTCTCTCTTCCCTGTAGGCCATCTAACCAGCTTAGTCTCTCTCTCTTCCCTGTAGGCCCTCTAACCAGCTTAATCTCTCTCTCTTCCCTGTAGGCCCTCTAACCAGCTTAGTCTCTCTCTCTCTTCCCTGTAGGCCATCTAACCAGCTTAGTCTCTCTCTTCCCTGTAGGCCCTCTAACCAGCTTAGTCTCTCTCTCTCTTCCCTGTAGGCCCTCTAACCAGCTTAGTCTCTCTCTCTCTTCCCTGTAGGCCCTCTAACCAGCTTAGTCTCTCTCTCTTCCCTGTAGGCCCTCTAACCAGCTTAGTCTCTCTCTCTTCCTCCTCTCTCTCTCTCTCTCTCTGTCTCTCTCTCTCTCTCCTCTCTCCCGCCTATCTCTCTCTCTCTCTCTCTCTGTCTCTCTGTCTCTCTGTCTCTCTGTCTCTCTGTCTGTCTGTCTCTGTCTGTCTCTCTCTCTCTCTCTCTCTCTCTCTGTCTGTCTGTCTGTCTGTCTGTCTGTCTGTCTGTCTGTCTGTCTGTCTGTCTGTCTGTCTGTCTGTCTGTCTGTCTCTCTCTATCTCTCTGTCTCTCTCTATCTCTCTCTCCTGTCTCTTTCTCTCTTTCTCCTTATTTCTCTCTCTTTCTCTATCAGTTCTCTCTCTCGTCTCTCTCTCCCTCTATCCTAAGGCATTGTGGTAGATTATGGATCTGCTGGGTCTCTCTTCATCACTCATCTGTGTATTATCATTTCTCATTTATTTTATCCTTTGGCTGCCAGCCAGCTAGCTAGCCACAGCAGCTATGGAGTTTGCTGTTAATCATACTGGAAGTTCTGCCAGCCAGTCCTGTTTATTGAACTTGGAAGTAATGGTTGTTCATCAATTTACCAACATCCATAGCATCCTCTCATTCAACTCTTCAACCCTGTCCCCTTCAACTCTCGTCCTCCAAAAGACACTGGTCTCTTCTCCTCATCCTGTGTCTGTGCTATGGTAACCCTCTCTCTCAATTCAATTTCAATTGAAGGGCTTTATTGGCATGGGAAACGTATGTTATCATTGCCAAAGCAAGTGAAGTAGATAGTAAACAAAAGTGAAATAAACAATAAATATTAACAGTAAACATTACACTCAGAAGTTTCAAAAGAATAAAGACATTTCAAATGTCATATTATGTCTATATACAGTGTTGTAATGATGTGCAAATAGTTAAAGTACAAATGGGAAAATAAATAAACATAAATATAGGTTGTATTTAAAATGGTGTTTGTTCTGCCCTTTTCTTGTGGCAACAGGTCACAAATATTGCTGCTGTGATGGCACACTGTGGTTTTTCACCCAATAGATATGGGAGTTTATCAAAATTTGATTTGTTTTCTAATTCTTTGTGGGTCTGTGCAATCTGAGGGAAATATGTGTCTCTAAAATGGTCAGTCATACATTTTGCAGGAGGTTAGGAAGTGCAGCTCAGTTTCCACCTCATTTTGTGGGCAGTGTGCACATAGCCTGTCTTCTCTTGAGAGTCAGGTCTGCCTACGGCGGCTTTCTCAATAGCAAGGCTATGCTCACTGAGTCTGTACACAGTCAAAGCTTTCTTTAAGTTTGGGTCAGTCACGCTGGTCAGGTATTCTGCCACTGTGTACTCTCTGTTTAGGGCCAAATAGCATTCTAGTTTGCTCTGTTTTTGGTAAATTCTTTCCAATGTGTCAAGTAATTATCTTTTTGTTGTCTCATGATTTGGTTGGGTCTAATTGTGTTGCTGTCCTGAGGCTCTGTGGGGTCTGTTTGTGTTTGTGAACAGAGCCCAAGGACGAGCTTGCTTAGGGGACTCTTCTCCTGGTTCATCTCTCTGTAGGTGATGGCTTTGTTATGGAAGGTTTGGGAATCGCTTCCTTTTAGGTGGTTGTAGAATTTAACGTCTCTTTTCTGGATTTTGATCATTTGCGGGTATCGGCCTAATTCTGCTCTCTATGCATTATTTGGTGTTGTACACGGAGGATGTTTTTGTAGAATTCTGCATGTTTGTCCCATTTTGTGAATTCTTGGTTGGTGAGCGGACCCCAGACTTCACAACCATAAAGGGTAATGGGTTCTATAGTTGATTTGAGTATTTTTTTAGCCAGATCCTAATTGGGATGTCAAATGTTAAGTTCCTTTTGATGGTGTAGAAGGCCCTTCTTGCCTTGTCTCTCAGATCGTTCACAGTTTTGTGGAAGTTACCTGTGATGCTGATGTTTAGGCCGAGGTATGTATCGTTTTTTGTGTGCTCTAGGGCAACGGTGTCTAGATGGAATTTGTATTTGTGGTCCTGGCATTTTGACCTTTTTTGAAACACCATTATTTTTGTAAAACGTTTTATTTATATTTTTTATTGGTGGTAGATCAGCTTTAATATTGCAGATAGATTGTAACTTCCATCAATGTAATTGTCTGCATCACTTCCAATCCCCCATATGTTGTTTTTTTCTCGCAAATATATATATATATACATACATATACATACATACATACATACATATATAGAGCTGGAAAATATATATTTTTTAAAGGATATGTATGTGTGTGTATGTGTGTGTATATATATATATATATATATATATATATATCAGTGAGGGGAAAAAGAATTTGATCCCCTGCAGATTTTGTACGTTTGCCCACTGACAAAGACATGATCAGTCTATAATTTTAATGGTAGGTTTATTTAAACAGTGAGAGACAGAATAACAACAAAAAATTCCAGAAAAACGCATGTCAAAAATGTTATAAATTGATTTGCATTTTAATGAGGGAAATAAGTATTTGACCCCTCTGCAAAACATGACTTAGTATTTGGTGGCAAAACCCTTGTTGGCAATCACAGAGGTCAGATGTTTGTTGTAGTTGGACACCAGGTTTGCACACATCTCAGGAGGGATTTTGTTCCACTCCTCTTTGCAGATCTTCTCCAAGTCATTAAGGTTTTGAGGCTGACGTTTGGCAACTCGAACCTTCAGCTCCTTCCACAGATTTTCTATGGGATTAAGGTCTGGAGACTGGCTAGGCCACTCCAGGACCTTAATATGCTTCTTCTTGAGCCACTCCTTTGTTGCCTTGGCCGTGTGTTTTGAGTCATTGTCATGCTGGAATACCGATCCACGACCCATTTTCAATGCCCTGGCTGAGGGAAGGAGGTTCTCACCCAAGATTTGACGGTACATGGCCCCGTCCATCGTCCCTTTGATGTGGTGAAGTTGTCCTGTCCCCTTAGCAGAAAAACCCCCCCAAAGCATAATGTTTCCACCTCCATGTTTGACGGTGGGGATGGTGTTCTTGGGGTCATAGGCATCATTCCTCCTCCTCCAAACACGGCGAGAGAGCTCCATTTTGGTCTCATCTGACCACAACACTTTCACCCAGTTCTCCTCTGAATCATTCAGATGTTCATTGGCAAACTTCAGACGGGCCTGTATATGTGCTTTCTTGAGCAGGGGGACCTTGCGGGCGCTGCAGAATTTCAGTCCTACATGGCGTAGTGTGTTACCAATTGTTTTCTTGGTGACTATGGTCCCAGCTGCCTTGAGATCATTGACAAGATCCTCCCGTGTAGTTCTGGGCT
This sequence comes from Coregonus clupeaformis, assembly GCF_020615455.1. NCBI lineage: Eukaryota > Metazoa > Chordata > Actinopteri > Salmoniformes > Salmonidae > Coregonus > Coregonus clupeaformis. The sequence goes on from NW_025534976.1 coordinate 65,146, forward strand.
AATTCCTCACCGTTCTCATGATCATTGCAACTCCACGAGGTGAGATCTTGCATGGAGCCCCAGGCCGAGGGAGATTGACAGTTATTTTGTGTTTCTTCCATTTGCAAATAATCGCACCAACTGTTGTCACCTTCACACCAAGCTGCTTGGCGATGGTCTTGTAGCCCATTCCAGCCTTGTGTAGGTCTACAATCTTGTCCCTGACATTCTTGGAGAGCTCTTTGGTCTTGGCCATGTTGGAGAGTTTGGAATCTGATTGATTGGTTGCTTCTGTGGACAGGTGTCTTTTATACAGGTAACAAACTGAGATTAGGAGCACTCCTTTTAAGAGTGTGATCCTAATCTCAGCTCGTTACCTGTATAAAAGACACCTGGGAGCCAGAAATCTTTCTGATTGAGAGGGGGTCAAATACTTATTTCCCTCATTAAAATGCAAATCAATTTATAACATTTTTGACATGCGTTTTTCTGGATTTTTTTGTTGTTATTCTGTCTCTCACTGTTCAAATAAACCTACCATTACAATTATAGACTGATCATTTCTTTGTCAGTGGGCAAACGTACAAAATCAGCAGGGGATCAAATACTTTTTTCCCTCACTGTATACACACTGACATGGCTATGGAGACAGGGACATATACACAGTGATATGGCTATGGAGACAGGGACATATACACAGTGATATGGCTATGGAGACAGGGACATATACACAGTGATATGGCTATGGAGACAGGGACATATTCACAGTGATATGGCTATGGAGACAGGGACATATACACAGTGATATGACTATGGAGACAGGGACATATACACACTGATATGACTATGGAGACAGGGACATATACACAGTGATATGACTATGGAGACAGGGACATATACAAACTGATATTGCTATGGAGACAGGGACATATACAAACTGATATTGCTATGGAGACAGGAACATATACACACTGATATGGCTATGGAGACAGGGACATATACACAGTGATATGGCTATGGAGACAGGGACATATACAAACTGATATTGCTATGGAGACAGGGACATATAAACAGTGATATTGCTATGGAGACAGGGACATATACACACTGATATGGCTATGGAGACAGGGACATATACACAGTGATATGGCTATGGAGACAGGGACATATACACACACAGTGATATGGCTATGGAGACAGGGACATATACACACTGATATGGCTATGGAGACAGGGACATATACACAGTGATATGGCTATGGAGACAGGGACATATACACAGTGATATGACTATGGAGACAGGGACATATACACAGTGATATGGCTATGGAGACAGGGACCTATACACACTGATATGGCTATGGAGACAGGGACATATACACACACAGTGATATGGCTATGGAGACAGGGACATATACACAGTGATATGGCTATGGAGACAGGGACATATACACAGTGATATGGCTATGGAGACAGGGACATATACACACTGATATGGCTATGGAGACAGGGACATATACACAGTGATATGACTATGGAGACAGGGACATATACACAGTGATATGGCTATGGAGACAGGGACATATACACAGTGATATGGCTATGGAGACAGGGACATATACAAACACAGTGATATGGCTATGGAGACAGGGACATATACACACACACTGATATGGCTATGGAGACAGGGACATATATACACTGATATGGCTATGGAGACAGGGACATATACACACTGATATGGCTATGGAGACAGGGACATATACACACTGATATGGCTATGGAGACAGGGACATATACACACACAGTGATATGGCTATGGAGACAGGGACATATACACAGTGATATGGCTATGGAGACAGGGACATATACACACACAGTGATATGGCTATGGAGACAGAGACATATTCACAGTGATATGGCTATGGAGACAGGGACATATACACAGTGATATGACTATGGAGACAGGGACATATACACAGTGATATGGCTATGGAGACAGGGACATATACACAGTGATATGACTATGGAGACAGGGACATATACACACTGATATGACTATGGAGACAGGGACATATACACAGTGATATGGCTATGGAGACAGGGACATATACACACTGATATGGCTATGGAGACAGGGACATATACAAACTGATATTGCTATGGAGACAGGGACATATACACACTGATATGGCTATGGAGACAGGGACATATACACACACAGTGATATGGCTATGGAGACAGGGACATATACACAGTGATATGGCTATGGAGACAGGGACATATACACAGTGATATGGCTATGGAGACAGGGACATATACACAGTGATATGGCTATGGAGACAGGGACATATACACAGTGATATGGCTATGGAGACAGGGACATATATACACAGTGATATGGCTATGGAGACAGGGACATATACAAACTGATATTGCTATGGAGACAGGGACATATACAAACTGATATTGCTATGGAGACAGGGACATATACACACTGATATGGCTATGGAGACAGGGACATATACACAGTGATATGGCTATGGAGACAGGGACATATACACAGTGATATGGCTATGGAGACAGGGACATATACACAGTGATATGGCTATGGAGACAGGGACATATACACAGTGATATGACTATGGAGACAGGGACATATACACACTGATATGACTATGGAGACAGGGACATATACACAGTGATATGGCTATGGAGACAGGGACATATACACAGTGATATGGCTATGGAGACAGGGACATATACACACACAGTGATATGGCTATGGAGACAGGGACATATACACAGTGATATGACTATGGAGACAGGGACATATACACACTGATATGGCTATGGAGACAGGGACATATACACAGTGATATGGCTATGGAGACAGGGACATATACACAGTGATATGACTATGGAGACAGGGACATATACACAGTGATATGGCTATGGAGACAGGGACATATACACAGTGATATGGCTATGGAGACAGGGACCTATACACAGTGATATGGCTATGGAGACAGGGACCTATACACAGTGATATGGCTATGGAGACAGGGACATATACACACACAGTGATATGGCTATGGAGACAGGGACATATACACAGTGATATGGCTATGGAGACAGGGACATATACACACACAGTGATATGGCTATGGAGACAGGGACATATACACAGTGATATGGCTATGGAGACAGGGACATATACACAGTGATATGACTATGGAGACAGGGACATATACACAGTGATATGGCTATGGAGACAGGGACATATACACAGTGATATGGCTATGGAGACAGGGACCTATACACAGTGATATGGCTATGGAGACAGGGACATATACACACACAGTGATATGGCTATGGTGGCTGCGTTTGTGTCTTCCATATACTAACAGTGTCTCTCTGTCTCCTGTGTTTCAGGTTCAACTACAGATCTACACACCATCTGACCATCAATGGCTTCTACGACTTCCTCAACTGGTTCGATGACAGGGCCTGGTACCCACTGGGCAGGATAGTGGGGGGCACGGTGAGTGAAATGACAAACGTTTTTGTGTGTGTGTGAGTGGATGGATTAGGAGTGGAAGTAGCTCTCTGTTTCTTTCTCTTTCACTCTCTCTCTCTGTTGTTTTCTTTCTCTCGATCTTGCTCTCTCTAGCTTTTTCTCTCACACTCTCTCTTTCTCTGATTCTCTCCTCTTGTATTTTAGGTCTACCCAGGCCTGATGGTCATGTTTTGCCAGTTGTGATAGACATGGACTTACCCTATCTTAGTCCTCTCTCTCTCTCTCTCTCTCTCTCTCTCTCTCTCTCTCTCTCTCTCTCTCCAGATTTACCAAGGTCTGATGGTAACGACTGGTCTCTCTCTCTCTCTCTCTCCAGATTTATCCAGGTCTGATGGTATCGGCTGGTCTCTCTCTCTCTCTCTCTCCAGATTTACCAAGGTCTGATGGTAACGACTGGTCTCTCTCTCTCTCTCTCCAGATTTATCCAGGTCTGATGGTAACGGCTGGTCTCTCTCTCTCTCCAGGTTTACCCAGGTCTGATGGTAACGGCTGGTCTCTCTCTCTCTCTCTCTCTCCAGGTTTACCCAGGTCTGATGGTAACGGCTGGTCTCTCTCTCTCTCCAGGTTTACCCAGGTCTGATGGTAACGGCTGGTCTCTCTCTCTCTCCAGGTTTACCCAGGTCTGATGGTAACGGCTGGTCTCTCTCTCTCTCCAGGTTTACCCAGGTCTGATGGTAACGGCTGGTCTCTCTCTCTCTCTCTCCAGGTTTACCCAGGTCTGTTGGTAACGGCTGGTCTCTCTCTCTCTCCAGGTTTACCCAGGTCTGATGGTAACGGCTGGTCTCTCTCTCTCTCTCTCTCTCTCTCTCTCTCTCTCTCTCTCTCTCTCTCTCTCTCTCTCTCTCTCTCTCTCTCTCTCTCTCTCTCTCTCTCTCTCTCTCTCTCTCTCTCTCTCTCTCTCTCTCTCTCTCTCTCTCTCTCTCTCTCTCTCTCTCTCTCTCTCTCTCTCTCTCTCTCTCTCTCTCTCTCTCTCTCTCTCTCTCTCCAGGTTTACCCAGGTCTGATGGTAACGGCTGGTCTCTCTCTCTCTCTCTCTCTCTCTAGGTTTACCCAGGTCTGATGGTAACGGCTGGTCTCATCCACTATGTTCTAAACCTGCTCCACATCACGGTGCACATCCGAGACGTGTGCGTGTTCCTGGCGCCCGTCTTCAGCGGCCTCACGTCCATCGCCACCTTCCTGCTGACCCGCGAGCTCTGGAACCAGGGGGCAGGGCTTCTGGCGGCGTGCTTCATCGCTATTGTCCCCGGTTACATCTCCCGCTCCGTGGCGGGCTCCTTCGACAATGAGGGCATC
>NW_025534976.1:75000-120000 GCF_020615455.1 Coregonus clupeaformis
AGGGAGGAGGAGAGGAGTGGGGAGGTTGATGAGGAGGGGGAGGTGGGGGGAGGAGTGGGGAGGTGGAGATGGAGGTGGAGGGGAGGAGTGGAGTGGGGGAGGTTGATGGAGGAGAGGGGGAGGTGGAGGGGAGGGGGAGATGGAGGAGAGGAGTGGGGAGGTGGAGATGGAGGAGTGGGGAGGAGTGGAGGAGAGGGGGAGGAGTGGGGAGGTGGAGGGGAGGAGTGGGGAGGTTGATGGAGGAGAGGTGGAGGGGAGGAGTGGGGAGGTGGAGGGGAGGGGGAGATGAAGGAGTCTCTCGCTTTCTTTCTTTCTCTCTCTCTTTCTTTCTTTCTTTCTTTCTTTCTTTCTTTCTTTCTTTCTCTCTTTCTCTCTTTCTTTCTTTCTTTCTTTCTTTCTTTCTTTCTTTCTTTCTTTCTTTCTTTCTTTCTTTCTTTCTTTCTTTCTTTCTTTCTTTCTTTCTTTCTTTCTTTCTTTCTTTCTGTGTGTGTTAACCCTGACTGTCTCCACAGCTTACAGTACGTTCTACATCGTTGGTCTGGTGCTCTCCATGCAAATCCCCTTTGTGGGGTTCCAGCCAATCAGGACCAGCGAACACATGGCTGCAGCAGGTAAGGACCAATCACCTGGGACAGTGATGTCACACCCTGATGCTGACCTTTGAACAGAGTTGTACAGGTTCGCTCTGGGCGTTTCATGTTCTCACCACCAGCTCCAGACAACTGATTATAGATAATAATAATAATAAGCCATTTAGCAGACGCTTTTATCCAAAGTGACTTACAGTCATGTGCGCATACATTTTTACGTATGGGTGGTCCCGGGGATCGAACCCACTACCCTGGCGTTACAAGCGCCATGCTCTACCAATTGAGCTACAGAGGACCACATGGATAGCCATGTACAGATTAGCATTTTTGGGGGTATGATATTTGCGCGTCTAACTTTCTCACTTATCATTACTCACGATTCATTCAGGATTATCCGTAAAATGCATCCAACAAATGTGTAGAGTCACAAGCTTGATGTAGTCATTGCGTGCTGTGAATATGGGACCAAATACTAAACCTTTTAATACTTTAATACACATATAAGTGAATTTGTCCCAATACCTTTGGTCCCCTAAAATGGGGGGACTATGTACAAAAAGTATTGTAATTTTTAAACGGTTCATCCGATATGGATGAAGATATCCTCAAATTAAAGCTGAGTCTGCACTTTAAATTCACATAGTCATTGTATCATTTCAAATCCAAAGTATTGGAGTACAGAGACAAAACAACAAAACATGTGTCACTGTCCCAAAATTCTTGGAGCTCACTGTATATTAGACCTTTTCTAGTTAGACAAATGCATGTTGTCTCTACCTGTACAGGTGTAATGTAAACTCTCTCTCTCTCTCTCTCTCTCTCTCTCTCTCTCTCTCTCTCTCTCTCTCTCTCTCTCTCTCTCTCTCTCTCTCTCTCTCTCTCTCTCTCTCTCTCTCTCTCTCTCTCTCTCTCTCTCTCTCTCTCTCTCTCTCTCTCTGCTCTCTCTCTCTTCTCTCTCTCTCTCTCTCTCTCTCTGTGCTCTCTCTCTCTCTGTCTCTCTCTCTCTCTCTCTCTCTCTCTCTCTCTCTGTCACTCTCTGTCTCTCTCTCTCTGTCTCTCTCTCTCTCTCTCTCTCTCTCTCTCTCTCTCTCTCTCTCTCTCTCTCTCTCTCTCTCTCTCTCTCTCTCTCTCTCTCTCTCTCTCTCTCTCCCTGTCTCTACCTGTACAGGGGTATAATGTAAACTCTCTCTTCTCTCTCTCTACCAGGTGTGTTTGCGTTACTCCAGGCCTATGCCTTCCTCCAGTACCTGAAAGACAGACTGACCAGGCAGGAGTTCCAGACCCTGTTCTTCCTGGGCGTCTCTCTGGCTGCTGGGGCAGTCTTCCTCACTGTTATATACCTGACTTATACAGGTAGGTCAACACCATGCTGTTATATACCTGACTTATACAGGTAGGTCAACACCATGCTGTTATATACCTGACTTATACAGGTAGGTCAACACCATGCTGTTATATACCTGACTTATACAGGTAGGTCAACACCCTGCTGTTATATACCTGACTTATACAGGTAGGTCAACACCATGCTGTTATATACCTGACTTATACAGGTAGGTCAACACCATGCTGTTATATACCTGACTTATACAGGTAGGTCAACACCCTGCTGTTATATACCTGACTTATACAGGTAGGTCAACACCCTGCTGTTATATACCTGACTTATACAGGTAGGTCAACACCATGCTGTTATATACCTGACTTATACAGGTAGGTCAACACCATGCTGTTATATACCTGACTTATACAGGTAGGTCAACACCCTGCTGTTATATACCTGACTTATACAGGTAGGTCAACACCAGGGATGGGCAACTTTGATGGGGGTGGAGGCCACACATGAGAGGCCGCAGTAGTTTGTGGGTCTGACCTCATCATGAGGGGCCGCAGTAGTTTGCGGGTCTGACCTCATCATGAGGGGCCGCAGTAGTTTGCGGGGCTGACCTCATCATGAGGGGCCGCAGTAGTTTGTGGGTCTGACCTCATCATGAGGGGCCGCAGTAGTTTGCGGGGCTGACCTCATCATGAGGGGGCCGCAGTAGTTTGCGGGTCTGACCTCATCATGAGGGGCCGCAGTAGTTTGCGGGGCTGACCTCATCATGAGGGGCCGCAGTAGTTTGTGGGTCTGACCTCATCATGAGGGGCCGCAGTAGTTTGCGGGGCTGACCTCATCATGAGGGGCCGCAGTAGTTTGTGGGTCTGACCTCATCATGAGGGGCCGCAGTAGTTTGCGGGGCTGACCTCATCATGAGGGGCCGCAGTAGTTTGTGGGTCTGACCTCATCATGAGGGGCCGCAGTAGTTTGCGGGGCTGACCTCATCATGAGGGGCCGCAGTAGTTTGTGGGTCTGACCTCATCATGAGGGGCCGCAGTAGTTTGCGGGTCTGACCTCATCATGAGGGGCCGCAGTAGTTTGCGGGTCTGACCTCATCATGAGGGGCCGCAGTAGTTTGCGGGTCTGACCTCATCGCGAGGGGCCGCAGTAGTTTGTGGGTCTGACCTCATCGCGAGGGGCCGCAGTAGTTTGCGGGGCTGACCTCATCATGAGGGGCCGCAGTAGTTTGTGGGTCTGACCTCATCGCGAGGGGCCGCAGTAGTTTGCGGGTCTGACCTCCTCATGAGGGGCCGCAGTAGTTTGCGGGTCTGACCTCATCATGAGGGGCCGCAGTAGTTTGCGGGTCTGACCTCATCATGAGGGGCCGCAGTAGTTTGCGGGTCTGACCTCATCATGAGGGGCCGCAGTAGTTTGCGGGTCTGACCTCATTATGAGGGGCCGCAGTAGTTTGCGGGTCTGACCTCCATCATGAGGGGCCGCAGTAGTTTGCGGGGCTGACCTCCATCATGAGCGGCCGCAGTAGTTTGCGGGTCTGCGTAATTTACTGCATTTCTACACGTTGCCATGGAGCGTAGAGAAATTTTAGCAGTTTTTAATATGATATCTAAGTGAGAGTGACTTACAAAATCAATGAGGGCCCACCGGTAATTCGGCCATGATTACAACAAGTGTAGGTAACTGTCCGCTAGACTGATTTAGCAACCTAAAACTTGTTAGCTAACTGTCAGGTGACTGACATAACAAGAGAGAACTTGCTGATGTACAACCACATTTAGAAATTGCACCTTGTTTATTCTACTTTTCTAACTCTCAACAGGAAGTTGAAACCCTGCCTGTTGCCCATCCTGTGTTAGATAGATAGATGAGGAGAAGGGTTGATTGGATTTGGTCCAAAATAGTCAGTGTGTGTGTGTGTGTGTGTGTGTGTGAACACGTTTTTACTATACTGAGTACCAGAAGTCCTCACAAGAATAGTAAAGCAACAAAAATTCAGAGAAGTGAAGACATTTTGATGGTCTCCACTAGTAAAAATGCTATTTTTAGGGTTAGGAGTTAGGGAAAATAGGATTTTGAATGGGAATCAATTGTTGGTCCCAAAAACCTAACGTGTGTGTGTGTGTGTGTGTGTGTGTGTGTGTGTGTGATCGTGATCGTGTACTTGATCATAACTGTGCTGTACTTTAATAATGTTCATTGTGTTTTAGGGCACATCGCTCCTTGGAGTGGTCGATTCTACTCCCTGTGGGATACAGGGTAAGTGAACTAAACAGTATACACACACACACACACACACACACACACTTAACAGTACTCTCACACTAGAACACTCTCCCAGCGTGTTTAACCTGGTAAACAACAGCTAAACTGAGGGCTCCAGCTGTCTATTTGTCTCAGAGAAAGTGTGCGTGTTCTGCTGCAGTGCAGTGTGGGTCGTGTCAGGTCAGTGAATGTCCAGTACCAGTGTGTGAGTGTGTGTGTTCAATACTACTGTAGTTTATTGCCGACCCATCAGAATAACAACTTTCTGATCGACAGCCAGACTGCAGAGCAGAGAGAGACATGCAGCCTGTCAAAACAAACGACAGTTTTACTCACTGTGGATCACCGTCACCAAGGAAACACTGTCTTCCTCTTTCTGTCAATGCCCACTCCTTTACTGTACACAAAACTTTCCACAGGCACTTCAGATAAATCCTATGGCTATGTTCTTAATCCCCCCTATGGTGTCATTCAGTAAAGGAACTGGTCTATATATAATACATGATCTATATATAATACATTATCTATATATAATACATGGTCTATATATAATACATGATCTATATATAATACATGATCTATATATAATACATTATCTATATATAATACATGGTCTATATATAATACATGATCTATATATAATACATGGTCTATATATAATACATGATCTATATATAATACATGGTCTATATATAATACATGGTCTATATATAATACATTATAGATAATACATGGTCTATATATAATACATGATCTATATATAATACATTATAGATAATACATGATCTATATATAATACATGATCTATATATAATACATGATCTATATATAATACATTATCTATATATAATACATCGTCTATATATAATACATTATAGATAATACATGGTCTATATATAATACATGGTCTATATATAATACATGGTCTATATATAATACATGGTCTATATATAATACATTTACATTTACATTTACGTCATTTAGCAGACGCTCTTATCCAGAGCGACTTACAAATTGGTGCATTCATTCATAATACATTATCTATATTTAATACATGGTCTATATATAATACATTATAGATAATACATGGTCTATATATAATACATGGTCTATATATAATACATGGTCTATATATAATACATTATAGATAATACATGGTCTATATATAATACATGGTCTATATATAATACATGATCTATATATAATACATTATAGATAATACATGATCTATATATAATACATGATCTATATATAATACATTATAGATAATACATGATCTATATATAATACATTATAGATAATACATGGTCCATATATAATGCATGGTCTATATATAATACATTATAGATAATACATGGTCTATATATAATACATGATCTATATATAATACATTATAGATAATACATGGTCTATATATAATACATGGTCTATATATAATACATGGTCTATATATAATACATTATAGATAATACATGGTCTATATATAATACATGATCTATATATAATACATTATATATAATACATGGTCTATATATAATACATGGTCTATATATAATACATTATCTATATATAATACATGGTCTATATATAATACATGGTCTATATATAATACATTATAGATAATACATGGTCTATATATAATACATGGTCTATATATAATACATGATCTATATATAATACATGGTATATATATAATACATTATAGATAATACATGGTCTATATATAATACATGATCTATATATAATACATGGTCTATATATAATACATGGTCTATATATAATACATTATATATAATACATGGTCTATATATAATACATGGTCTATATATAATACATTATAGATAATACATCATCTATATATAATACATGGTCTATATATAATACATGATCTATATATAATACATGATCTATACAGTGCTATGAAAAAGTATTTGCCCCCTTTCTAATTTTCTCTACTTCTGCATATTTGTGATACTGAATGTTATCAGATCTTCAACCAAAACCTAATATTAGATAAAGGGAACATAAGTGAACAAATAACACAACAATTACATATTTATTTCATAAACAAAGTTATGCAACACCCAATTCCCCTGTGTGAAAAAGTAATTGCCCCCTTACACTCAATAACTGGTTGTGCCACCTTTAGCTGCAATGACTCCAACCAAATGCTTCCTGTAGTTGTTGATCAGTCTCTCACGTCGCTGTGGAGGAATTTTGGCCCACTCTTCCATGCAGAACTGCTTTAACTCAGTGACGTGTGGGTTTTCAAGCATGAACTGCTCGTTTCAAGTCCTGCCACAACATCTCAATTGGGATTAGGTCTGGACTTTGACTAGGCCATTCCAAAACTTCCAATTTGTTGCTTTTTAGCAATTTTCATGTATACTTGACTGTGTGTTTTGGATCATTGTCTTGCTGCATGACCCAGCTGCGCTTCAGCTTCAGCTCACAGACGGATGGTCTGACATTCTCCTGTAGAATTCTCTGATACAGAGCAGAATTCATAGTTCCTTCTATTAAGGCAAGTTGTCCAGGTCCCGAGGCAGCAAAGCATCCCCAAACCATCACACCACCACCACCATGCTTGACCTTTGGTATGATGTTCTTACTGTGGAATGCAGACTTTGGTTTTCGCCAGATATTACTGGAACCATGTCGTCCAAAAAGTTATAATTTTGAATCATCTGTCCATAGAACGTTCTTCCAAGAGTCTTGATGATCAACCAGGTGCTATTTGTCAAACTTGAGTCAACCTTTTGGATGAGATGGGTCCCATTATGCCTGGCGAAAACCAAACACTGCATTCCACAGTAAGAACATCATACCAAAGGTCAAGCATGGTGGTGGTGGTGTGATGGTTTGGGGATGCTTTGCTGCCTCAGGACCTGGACGACTTGCCTTAATAGAAGGAACCATGAATTCTGCTAATCTCCTCTCTTCTCCGTCTGTCCCTTCCTCCTCTCTTCTCCCTCTCTCTGTCCCTTCCCCCTCTCTTCTCCCTCTCTCTGTCCCTTCCTCCTCTCTTCTCCCTCCCTCCCTCCCTCCCTCCCTCCCTCCCTCCCTCCCTCCCTCCCTCTGTCCCTTCCTCCTCTCTTCTCCCTCTCTCTGTCCCTCCCTCCCTCCCTCCCTCCCTCTCTCTGTCCCTTCCTCCTCTCTTCTCCCTCTCTCTGTCCCTTCCTCCTCTCTTCTCCCTCTCTCTGTCCCTTCCTCCTCTCTTCTCCCTCTCTCTGTCCCTTCCCCTCCCTCCCCTCCCTCCCTCCCTCCCTCCCTCCCTCCTCCTCCCTCCCTCCCTCCCTCCCTCCCTCCCTCCCTCCCTCCCTCCCTCCCTCCCTCCCTCCCTCCCTCCCTCCCTCCCCCTCTCTTCTCCCTCCCTCCCTCCCCCTCTCTTCTTCCTCCCTCCCTCCCTCCCTCCCTCTCTCTCTCCTCCCTCCCTCCCCCCTCTCCTCCCTCCCTCCCTCCCTCCCCCCTCTCTTCTCCTCTCTCTGTCCCTCCCTCCCCTCTCTTCTCCCTCTCTCTGTTCCCTCCCTCCCTCCCTCCCTCCCTCCCTCCCTCCCTCCCCTCTCTTCTCACTCTCTCTGTCCCTTCCTCCTCTATCCTCCCTCTCTCTGTCCCTCCCTCCCTCTCTTCTCCTCTCTCTGTCCCTCCCTCCCTCCCTCCCTCCCTCCCTCCCTCCCTCCCTCCCTCCCTCCTCCCTCCCTCTCTTCTACTCTCTCTGTCCCTCCCTCCCCTCTCTTCTCCCTCCCTCCCTCCCTCCCTCCCCCTCTCTTCTACCTCTCTGTCCCTCCCTCCCTCTCTCTCTCCTCTCTCTGTCCCTTCCTCCTCTCTCCTCCCTCTCTCTGTCCCTCCCTCCCCTCCCTTCTCCCTCTCTCTGTCCCTTCCCCCTCCCTCCCTCCCTCCCTCCTCCCTCCCTCCCTCCCTCCCTCCTCCCTCCCTCCCTCCTCCCTCCCTCCCTCCCTCCCTCCCTCCCTCCCTCCCTCCCTCTCTTCTCCCTCTCTCTGTCCCTTCCTCCTCCCTCCCTCCCTCCTCTCTTCTCCCTCTCTCTGTCCCTTCCTCCTCCCTCCCTCCCTCCCTCCTCTCTTCTCCCTCTCTCTGTCCCTTCCTCCTCTCTTCTCCCTCTCTCTGTCCCTCTCTCCCTTCCTCCTCTCTCCAGGTATGCTAAGATCCACATCCCCATCATAGCTTCCGTCTCGGAGCACCAGCCCACCACCTGGGTCTCCTTTTTCTTTGACCTCCACATCCTGGTCTGTACCTTTCCTGCTGGACTCTGGTTCTGCATCAAGAACATCAACGATGAGAGAGTCTTCGGTAAGATGGCATGGCAGCCAACACACACACAAATACGAGCACGTCTACGGTTAGATTTCATGGTAATGCGTGTGTGTGTGTGACCATAGAAATAGAATGACTACAGCAATCATTACCATTCAAGTCAACACACACACACACACACACACACACACACACACACACACACACACACACACACACACACACACACAGGGCTGTATAGCCTACTCTCTAGGGATGTGCATCTTTCCCTTTCAAGGCGATTCGATACGTATGTAGATACATGGGCTGTGATACGACACAGGAACAATATGGTTTAGTTTGAAACGATTCCGTGAGATTTGGTTTGATTAGAGGAACGAATCGTTGCAATTCGGTTAGATGCGATATGATTCAATGCGCTAACATTTGTTACATAAAACGCATTCATTTTCCATTCTAAATTAAAATCTGCTGCTGATGGAGCTGATGAGCTTGGCCTCTCTGAGCTGACTTCTGTCTGAGCAGACGTGTGTGTGTGTTTGTGTGTGTGTGTGTGTGTGTGAGTGAGTGAGTTTAGACAGCGCATTTGATAAAAATAACCTAGCAAATTACATTGGTTGTCACTCATCTCATAAAGTCTAATATTGCGCAAGCCATTGTACAAACATTTGAATGCTGAAGGTGGTGAGCAGACAGAAGTGCCAGATCAGGAACAGGCCCACCTCTCGCACAGCGCACACTTTGACTGGGCTACTGGTGTTGCCCGGGCTTGTTCGGCACAATTACCTGTAGATCAACGACTGGCAACATAATTACATGCTTAGTTTGACACTGAAGGACTGAGAGGTGTTTTCAGAAGGTAGAAAGAAAGCGTGAACTGGCGATTCGTAATGTTTGAATCGATTTTCTAGACCGATGAATGCAAAATTGGTATGGTTTGGGGTCCCACGGACCAAAGCACTCATATCTTAAACATTTGAACCCGGACCAGTGCATATTGGTGTGTCGTTACATCCCTCCTACTCTCCTCTGCCCATCAGGTCATTAACCACCCAGTACAGACAGACGGACATGGAGGGGTTGGTGTTTTGTGTTAACCACCCAGTACAGACAAATCTAATTTTTATTTGTCACATGCGCCGAATGCAACAGGTGTAGACCTTAGGGTGAAATGCTTACTTACAAGCCCTTAACCAACAATGCAGTTTTAAGGAAAAATAAGTGTTAAGTAAAAAATTGATAAGTAAAAAATTAAAAATGAAGACAAATAACAAATAATTAAAGAACAGCAGTAAAATAACAGTAGCAAAGCTTTATACAGGGGATACAGGTTAGTCGAGGTAATTGAGGTAATAATAATAATAATAATATGCCATTTAGCAGACGCTTTTATCCAAAGCGACTTACAGTCATGCGTGCATACATTTTTTGTGTATGGGTGGTCCCGGGGATCGAACCCACTACCTTGGCGTTACAACCGCCGTGCTCTACCAGCTGAGCTACAGAGGACCACAAGTAATTTGTACATGTGGGTAGAGGTGAAGTGACTATGCGGACGGACATGGAGTTTGTGTTTCTCAGTAGTAATTGTCAGCACTACACTGATTTTCCACTGGCATCACCCTGTCAGCAGTACACAGGGTTTCGCAGGACATTGGATTCAGGGAAATCAAGAGGGGGAGGGGTATGCCTCTTCATCAACAACAAATGGTGTTATTATTTTACAAAATGAACAGTATATATAAACACACCCCAACAGGAGCAGGCCCTATAGACACATAAACACACCCCAACAGGAGCAGGCCCTATAGACACATAAACACACCCCAACAGGAGCAGGCCCTATAGACACATAAACACACCCCAACAGGAGCAGGCCCTATAGACACATAAACACACCCCAACAGGAGCAGGCCCTATAGACACATAAACACACCCCAACAGGAGCAGGCCCTATAGACACATAAACACACCCCAACAGGAGCAGGCCCTATAGACACATAAACACACCCCAACAGGAGCAGGCCCTATAGACACATAAACACACCCCAACAGGAGCAGGCCCTATAGACACATAAACACACCCCAACAGGAGCAGGCCCTATAGACATATAAACACACCCCAACAGGAGCAGGCCCTATAGACACCTAAACACACCCCAACAGGAGCAGGCCCTATAGACACATAAACACACCCCAACAGGAGCAGGCCCTATAGACACATAAACACACCCCAACAGGAGCAGGCCCTATAGACACATAAACACACCCCAACAGGAGCAGGCCCTATAGACACATAAACACACCCCAACAGGAGCAGGCCCTATAGACACATAAACACACCCCAACAGGAGCAGGCCCTATAGACACATAAACACACCCCAACAGGAGCAGGCCCTATAGACACATAAACACACCCCAACAGGAGCAGGCCCTATAGACACATACAGTGGGGGAAAAAAAATATTTAGTCAGCCACCAAT
Organism: Coregonus clupeaformis; assembly: GCF_020615455.1. NCBI lineage: Eukaryota > Metazoa > Chordata > Actinopteri > Salmoniformes > Salmonidae > Coregonus > Coregonus clupeaformis. Next base: position 85,944 of record NW_025534976.1, read on the forward strand.
TGTGCAAGTTCTCCCACTTAAAAAGATGAGAGAGGCCTGTAATTTTCATCATAGGTACACGTCAACTATGACAGACAAAATGAGAAATTTTTTCTCCAGAAAATCACATTGTAGGATTTTTTATGAATTTATTTGCAAATTATGGTGGAAAATAAGTATTTGGTCACCTACAAACAAGCAAGATTTCTGGCTCTCACAGACCTGTAACTTCTTCTTTAAGAGGCTCCTCTGTCCTCCACTCGTTACCTGTATTAATGGCACCTGTTTGAACTTGTTATCAGTATAAAAGACACCTGTCCACAACCTCAAACAGTCACACTCCAAACTCCACTATGGCCAAGACCAAAGAGCTGTCAAAGGACACCAGAAACAAAATTGTAGACCTGCACCAGGCTGGGAAGACTGAATCTCAATAGGTAAGCAGCTTGGTTTGAAGAAATCAACTGTGGGAGCAATTATTAGGAAATGGAAGACATACAAGACCACTGATAATCTCCCTCGATCTGGGGCTCCACGCAAGATCTCACCCCGTGGGGTCAAAATGATCACAAGAACGGTGAGCAAAAATCCCAGAACCACACGGGGGGACCTAGTGAATGATCTGCAGAGAGCTGGGACCAAAGTAACAAAGCCTACCATCAGTAACACACTACGCCGCCAGGGACTCAAATCCTGCAGTGCCAGACGTGTCCCCCTGCTTAAGCCAGTACATGTCCAGGCCCGTCTGAAGTTTGCTAGAGTGCATTTGGATGATCCAGAAGAGGATTGGGAGAATGTCATATGGTCAGATGAAACCAAAATATAACTTTTTGGTAAAAACTCAACTCGTCGTGTTTGGAGGACAAAGAATGCTGAGTTGCATCCAAAGAACACCATACCTACTGTGAAGCATGGGGGTGGAAACATCATGCTTTGGGGCTGTTTTTCTGCAAAGGGACCAGGACGACTGATCCGTGTAAAGGAAAGAATGAATGGAGCCATGTATCGTGAGATTTTGAGTGAAAACCTCCTTCCATCAGCAAGGGCATTGAAGATGAAATGTGGCTGGGTCTTTCAGCATGACAATGATCCCAAACACACCGCCCTGCAACGAAGGAGTGGCTTCGTAAGAAGCATTTCAAGGTCCTGGAGTGGCCTAGCCAGTCTCCAGATCTCAACCCCATAGAAAATCTTTGGAGGGAGTTGAAAGTCCGTGTTGCCCAGCGACAGCCCCAAAACATCACTGCTCTAGAGGAGATCTGCATGGAGGAATGGGCCAAAATACCAGCAACAGTGTGTGAAAACCTTGTGAAGACATACAGAAAACGTTTGACCTGTGTCATTGCCAACAAAGGGTATATAACAAAGTATTGAGAAACTTTTGTTATTGACCAAATACTTATTTTCCACCATAATTTGCAAATACATTCATTAAAAATCCTACAATGTGATTTTCTGGAATTTTTTCCTCATTTTGTCTGTCATAGTTGACGTGTCCCTATGATGAAAATTACAGGCCTCTCTCATCTTTTTAAGTGGGAGAACTTGCACAATTGGTGGCTGACTAAATACTTTTTTCCCCCACTGTACTTCTATCACTCCAGTATCCCTGCACATTGTAAATATGGTATTGGCACTGACCCTGGAACTGTCCCTGTAAATAGCTACTGACCCTGGAACTGACCCTGTATATAGCTACTGACCCTGGATCTGACCCTGTATATAGCTACTGACCCTGGAACTGTCCCTGTAAATAGCTACTGACCCTGGAACTGTCCCTGTATATAGCTACTGACCCTGGAACTGACCCTGTATATAGCTACTGACCCTAGAACTGTCCCTGTATATAGATACTGACCCTGGATCTGACCATGTATATAGCTACTGACCCTGGAACTGTCCCTGTATATAGGTACTGACCCTGGAACTGACCCTGTATATAGCTACTGACCCTGGAACTGTCCCTGTATATAGGTACTGACCCTGGAACTGACCCTGTATATAGCTACTGACCCTGGAACTGTCCCTGTATATAGCTACTGACCCTGGAACTGACCCTGTATATAGCTACTGACCCTGGAACTGTCCCTGTATATAGCTACTGACCCTGGAACTGTCCCTGTATATAGCTACTGACCCTGGAACTGACCCTGTATATAGCTACTGACCCTGGAACTGACCCTGTATATAGCTACTGACCCTGGAACTGACCCTGTATATAGCTACTGACCCTGGAACTGTCCCTGTATATAGCTACTGACCCTGGAACTGACCCTGTATATTTCTGACTTACTTTCTCGTATTCTTCTTATTTCTATTTCTCGTGTTTTTGTTCTACTTGACTTTTGTATTAATGTTTTATAATACTACCGATATTGATTACTGCATTGTTGGGGAAAGAGCCAGCAAGAAAGGCATTTCACTGTGCTAGTGCACGTGACAATAACAACCAGAAACTGTCTCTGCAATACTGCAGCCGTGAGTTAAACCCTGCAGCCGTGAGTTAAACCCTGCAGCCGTGAGTTAAACCCTGCAGCCGTGAGTTAAACCCTGCAGCCGTGAGTTAAACCCTGCAGCCGTGAGTTAAACCCTAACCCTGCTCTCTGCCTCTCCCTAGTTTGTGTGTGTGTGTGTGTGTGTGTGTTGTGTGTACAAAACAGAAAGTAAAAGACGCAAAAACTAAACTTAAGAACGGGAAGCATAGAAATAGCGCACATAGAACAGATCTCGGGCTTCTTAGACCTGCTTTCAGTGAGAATCACAGATCTATAACTCACATTTCTATGTGAATTCAAAAGTTACATCATGCCGCTTTAATAGGATCTCTGTGTTAACCCCTGCTCTTCCTAGTGGTTCTGTATGCTATCAGTGCTGTCTACTTCTCAGAGAGAGTAGTGTGTTAAACCTTAATCCAATATGTTAAACCTTAACCCAATATGTTCAACCTTAACCCAATATGTTCAACCTTAACCCAGTGTGTTAAACCTTAACCCAATATGTTCAACCTTAGCCCAATATGTTCAACCCTAACCCAGTGTATTAAACCTTAACCCAATATGTTCAACCTTAACCCAGTGTATTAAACCTTAACCCAATATGTTCAACCTTAACCCAGTGTGTTCAACCTTAACCCAATATGTTCAACCTTAACCCAGTGTATTAAACCTTAACCCAGTGTATTAAACCTTAACCCAATATGTTCAACCTTAACCCAGTGTATTAAACCTTAACCCAATATGTTCAACCTTAACCCAATATGTTCAACCTTAACCCAGTGTATTAAACCTTAACCCAATATGTTCAACCTTAACCCAGTGTATTAAACCTTAACCCAATATGTTCAACCTTAACCCAATATGTTTAACCTTAACCCAATATGTTCAACCTTAACCCAGTGTATTAAACCTTAACCCAGTGTATTAAACCTTAACCCAATATGTTCAACCTTAACCCAGTGTATTAAACCTTAACCCAATATGTTCAACCTTAACCCAGTGTATTAAACCTTAACCCAATATGTTCAAACTTAACCCAATATGTTCAACCTTAACCCAATATGTTCAACCTTAACCCAATATGTTCAACCTTAACCCAGTGTATTAAACCTTAACCCAATATGTTCAACCTTAACCCAATATGTTCAACCTTAACCCAGTGTATTAAACCTTAACCCAGTGTATTAAACCTTAACCCAGTGTATTAAACCTTAACCCAATATGTTCAACCTTAACCCAATATGTTCAACCTAAACCCAATATGTTCAACCTTAACCCAGTGTATTAAACCTTAACCCAATATGTTCAACCTTAACCCAATATGTTCAACCTTAACCCAGTGTATTAAACCTTAACCCAATATGTTCAACCTTAACCCAGTGTATTAAACCTTAACCCAATATGTTCAACCTTAACCCAATATGTTCAACCTTAACCCAGTGTATTAAACCTTAACCCAATATGTTCAACCTTAACCCAATATGTTCAACCTTAACCCAGTGTATTAAACCTTAACCCAATATGTTCAACCTTAACCCAGTGTATTAAACCTTAACCCAATATGTTCAACCTTAACCCAGTGTATTAAACCTTAACCCAATATGTTCAACCTTAACCCAGTGTATTAAACCTTAACCCAATATGTTCAACCTTAACCCAATATGTTCAACCTTAACCCAGTGTATTAAACCTTAACCCAATATATTCAACCTTAACCCAATATGTTCAACCTTAACCCAGTGTATTAAACCTTAACCCAATATGTTCAACCTTAACCCAATATGTTCAACCTTAACCCAGTGTATTAAACCTTAACCCAATATGTTCAACCTTAACCAACCTTAACCCAATATGTTCAACCTTAACCCAGTTCAACTTAAACCTTAACCTTAACCCAGTGTATTAAACCTTAACCCAATATGTTCAACCTTAACCCAATATGTTCAACCTTAACCCAATATGTTCAACCTTAACCCAATATGTTCAACCTTAACCCAATATGTTCAACCTTAACCCAGTGTATTAAACCTTAACCCAATATGTTCAACCTTAACCCAGTGTATTAAACCTTAACCCAATATGTTCAACCTTAACCCAATATGTTCAACCTTAACCCAGTGTATTAAACCTTAACCCAATATGTTCAACCTTAACCCAATATGTTCAACCTTAACCCAGTGTATTAAACCTTAACCCAATATGTTCAACCTTAACCCAATATGTTCAACCTTAACCCAGTGTATTAAACCTTAACCCAATATGTTCAACTAGTTCAACCTTAACCCAGTGTATTAAACCTTAACCCAATATGTTCAACCTTAACCCAATATGTTCAACCTTAACCCAATATGTTCAACCTTAACCCAGTGTATTAAACCTTAACCCAATATGTTCAACCTTAACCAATATGTTCAAAACCAGTGTATTAAACCTTAACCCAATATGTTCAACCTTAACCCAATATGTTCAACCTTAACCCAGTATGTTCAACCCTAACCCAATATGTTCAACCTTAACCCAATATGTTCAACCTTAACCCAGTGTATTAAACCTTAACCCAATATGTTCAACCTTAACCCAATATGTTCAACCTTAACCCAATATGTTCAACCTTAACCCAGTGTATTAAACCTTAACCCAATATGTTCAACCTTAACCCAGTGTATTAAACCTTAACCCAATATGTTCAACCTTAACCCAATATGTTCAACCTTAACCCAGTGTATTAAACCTAACAATATTTCAACCTTAACCCAATATGTTCAACCTTAACCCAGTGTATTAAACCTTAACCCAATATGTTCAACCTTAACCCAATATGTTCAACCCTAACCCAGTGTATTAAACCTTAACCCAATATGTTCAACCTTAACCCAATATTTCAACCTTAACCCAGTGTATTAAACCTTAACAATATGTTCAACCTTAACCCAATATGTTCAACCCTAACCCAGTGTATTAAACCTTAACCCAGTATGTTAAACCTTAACCCAATATGTTCAACCTTAACCCAGTGTATTAAACCTTAACCCAATATGTTCAACCTTAACCCAGTGTATTAAACCTTAACCCAATATGTTCAACCTTAACCCAATATGTTCAACCTTAACCCAGTGTATTAAACCTTAACCCAATATATGTTCAACCTTAACCCAATATGTTCAACCTTAACCCAGTGTATTAAACCTTAACCCAATATGTTCAACCCTTAACCCAATATGTTCAACCTTAACCCAGTGTATTAAACCTTAACCCAATATGTTCAACCTTAACCCAATATGTTCAACCTTAACCCAATATGTTCAACCTTAACCCAGTGTATTAAACCTTAACCCAATATGTTCAACCTTAACCCAATATGTTCAACCTTAACCAGTGTATTAAACCTTAACCCAATATGTTCAACTCTTAACCCAGTGTATTAAACCTTAACCCAATATGTTCAACCTTAACCCAGTGTATTCAACCTTAACCCAATATGTTCAACCTTAACCCAATATGTTCAACCTTAACCCAATATGTTCAACCTTAACCCAGTGTATTAAACCTTAACCCAATATGTTCAACCTTAACCCAATATGTTCAACCTTAACCCAATATGTTCAACCTTAACCCAGTGTATTAAACCTTAACCCAATATGTTTCAACCTTAACCCAATATGTTCAACCTTAACCCAGTGTATTAAACCTTAACCCAATATGTTCAACCTTAACCCAGTGTATTAAACCTTAACCCAATATGTTCAACCTTAACCCAATATGTTCAACCTTAACCCATGTGTTAAACCTTAACCCAATATGTTCAACCTTAACCCAGTGTATTAAACCTTAACCCAATATGTTCAACCTTAACCCAGTGTATTAAACCTTAACCCAATATGTTCAACCTTAACCCAATATGTTCAACCTTAACCCAGTGTATTAAACCTTAACCCAATATGTTCAACCTTAACCCAATATGTTCAACCTTAACCCAGTGTATTAAACCTTAACCCAATATGTTCAACCTTAACCCAATATGTTCAACCTTAACCCAGTGTATTAAACCTTAACCCAATATGTTCAACCTTAACCCAGTGTATTAAACCTTAACCCAATATGTTCAACCTTAACCCAATATGTTCAACCTTAACCCAATATGTTCAACCTTAACCCAGTGTATTAAACCTTAACCCAATATGTTCAACCTTAACCCAGTGTATTAAACCTTAACCCAATATGTTCAACCTTAACCCAATATGTTCAACCTTAACCCAGTGTATTAAACCTTAACCCAATATGTTCAACCTTAACCCAATATGTTCAACCTTAACCCAGTGTATTAAACCTTAACCCAATATGTTCAACCTTAACCCAATATGTTCAACCTTAACCCAGTGTATTAAACCTTAACCCAATATGTTCAACCTTAACCCAATGTGTTCAACCTTAACCCAATATGTTCAACCTTAACCCAATATGTTCAACCTTAACCCAGTGTATTAAACCTTAACCCAATATGTTCAACCTTAACCCAATATGTTCAACCTTAACCCAGTGTATTAAACCTTAACCCAATATGTTCAACCTTAACCCAATATGTTCAACCTTAACCCAGTGTATTAAACCTTAACCCAATATGTTCAACCTTAACCCAATATGTTCAACCTTAACCCAGTGTATTAACCCAACCTTAACCCAATATGTTCAACCTTAACCCAGTGTATTAAACCTTAACCCAATATGTTCAACCTTAACCCAATATGTTTCAACCTTAACCCAATATGTTCAACCTTAACCCAGTGTATTAAACCTTAACCCAATATGTTCAACCTTAACCCAATATGTTCAACCTTAACCCAGTGTATTAAACCTTAACCCAATATGTTCAACCTTAACCCAATATGTTCAACCTTAACCCAGTGTATTAAACCTTAACCCAATATGTTCAACCTTAACCCAATATGTTCAACCCTTAACCCAGTGTATTAAACCTTAACCCAATATGTTCAAATCTTAAACCTTAACCCAATATGTTCAACCTTAACCCAGTGTATTAAACCTTAACCCAATATGTTCAACCTTAACCCAGTGTATTAAACCTTAACCCAATATGTTCAACCTTAACCCAATATGTTCAACCTTAACCCAATATGTTCAACCTTAACCCAGTGTATTAAACCTTAACCCAATATGTTCAACCTTAACCCAATATGTTCAACCTTAACCCAGTGTATTAAACCTTAACCCAATATGTTCAACCTTAACCCAATATGTTCAACCTTAACCCAGTGTATTAAACCTTAACCCAATATGTTCAACCTTAACCCAATATGTTCAACCCTAACCCAGTGTATTAAACCTTAACCCAATATGTTCAACCTTAACCCAATATGTTCAACCTTAACCCAGTGTATTAAACCTTAACCCAATATGTTCAACCTTAACCCAATATGTTCAACCTTAACCCAATATGTTCAACCTTAACCCAGTGTATTAAACCTTAACCCAATATGTTCAACCTTAACCCAGTGTATTAAACCTTAACCCAATATGTTCAACCTTAACCCAATATGTTCAACCTTAACCCAATATGTTCAACCTTAACCCAGTGTATTAAACCTTAACCCAATATGTTCAACCTTAACCCAATATGTTCAACCTTAACCCAATATGTTCAACCTTAACCCAATATGTTCAACCTTAACCCAATATGTTCAACCTTAACCCAGTGTATTAAACCTTAACCCAATATGTTCAACCACATAAAACCTTAACCCAATATGTTCAACCTTAACCCAGTGTATTAAACCTTAACCCAATATGTTCAACCTTAACCCAGTGTATTAAACCTTAACCCAATATGTTCAACCTTAACCCAATATGTTCAACCTTAACCCAATATGTTCAACCTTAACCCAGTGTATTAAACCTTAACCCAATATGTTCAACCTTAACCCAGTGTATTAAACCTTAACCCAATATGTTCAACCTTAACCCAATATGTTCAACCTTAACCCAGTGTATTAAACCTTAACCCAATATGTTCAACCTTAACCCAATATGTTCAACCTTAACCCAGATTAACTTAACATATGTATTAAACCTTAACCCAATATGTTCAACCTTAACCCAATATGTTCAACCTTAACCCAGTGTATTAAACCTTAACCCAATATGTTCAACCTTAACCCAGTGTATTAAACCTTAACCCAATATGTTCAACCTTAACCCAATATGTTCAACCTTAACCCAGTGTATTAAACCTTAACCCAATATGTTCAACCTTAACCCAGTGTATTAAACCTTAACCCAATATGTTCAACCTTAACCCAATATGTTCAACCTTAACCCAGTGTATTAAACCTTAACCCAATATGTTCAACCTTAACCCAATATGTTCAACCTTAACCCAGTGTATTAAACCTTAACCCAATATGTTCAACCTTAACCCAATATGTTCAACCTTAACCCAATATGTTCAACCCCTTAACCCAGTGTATTAAACCTTAACCCAATATGTTCAACCTTAACCCAATATGTTCAACCTTAACCCAGTGTGTTAAACCTTAACCCAATATGTTCAACCTTAACCCAGTGTATTAAACCTTAACCCAATATGTTCAACCTTAACCCAGTGTATTAAACCTTAACCCAATATGTTCAACCTTAACCCAATATGTTCAACCTTAACCCAGTGTATTAAACCTTAACCCAATATGTTCAACCTTAACCCAATATGTTCAACCTTAACCCAGTGTATTAAACCTTAACCCAATATGTTCAACCTTAACCCAATATGTTCAACCTTAACCCAGTGTATTAAACCTTAACCCAATATGTTCAACCTTAACCCAATATGTTCAACCTTAACCCAATATGTTAAACCTTAACCCAGTGTATTAAACCTTAACCCAATATGTTCAACCTTAACCCAGTGTATTAAACCTTAACCCAATATGTTCAACCTTAACCCAATATGTTCAACCTTAACCCAATATGTTCAACCTTAACCCAGTGTATTAAACCTTAACCCAATATGTTCAACCTTAACCCAGTGTATTAAACCTTAACCCAATATGTTCAACCTTAACCCAGTGTATTAAACCTTAACCCAATATGTTCAACCTTAACCCAATATGTTCAACCTTAACCCAGTGTATTAAACCTTAACCCAATATGTTCAACCTTAACCCAATATGTTCAACCTTAACCCAGTATGTTAAACCTTAACCCAATATGTTCAACCTTAACCCAGTGTATTAAACCTTAACCCAATATGTTCAACCTTAACCCAATATGTTCAACCTTAACCCAGTGTATTAAACCTTAACCCAATATGTTCAACCTTAACCCAATATGTTCAACCTTAACCCAGTGTGTTAAACCTTAACCCAATATGTTCAACCTTAACCCAATATGTTCAACCTTAACCCAGTGTATTAAACCTTAACCCAATATGTTCACCTTCGAAACCTTAACCCAATATGTTCAACCTTAACCCAATATGTTCAACCTTAACCCAATATGTTCAACCTTAACCCAGTGTATTAAACCTTAACCCAATATGTTCAACCTTAACCCAGTGTATTAAACCTTAACCCAATATGTTCAACCTTAACCCAATATGTTCAACCTTAACCCAATATGTTCAACCTTAACCCAGTGTATTAAACCTTAACCCAATATGTTCAACCTTAACCCAATATGTTCAACCCTAACCCAGTGTGTTAAACCTTAACCCAGTGTATTAAACCTTAACCCAATATGTTCAACCTTAACCCAATATGTTCAACCAACCCGTGTATAAACCTTAACCCAATATGTTCAACCTTAACCCAATATGTTCAACCTTAACCCAATATGTTCAACCTTAACCCAGTGTATTAAACCTTAACCCAATATGTTCAACCTTAACCCAGTGTATTAAACCTTAACCCAATATGTTCAACCTTAACCCAATATGTTCAACCTTAACCCAGTGTATTAAACCTTAACCCAATATGTTCAACCTTAACCCAATATGTTCAACCTTAACCCAGTGTATTAAACCTTAACCCAATATGTTCAACCTTAACCCAATATGTTCAACCTTAACCCATGTATTAAACCTTAACCCAATATGTTCAACCTTAACCCAGTGTATTAAACCTTAACCCAATATGTTCAACCTTAACCCAATATGTTCAACCTTAACCCAATGTGTTCAACCTTAACCCAGTGTATTAAACCTTAACCCAATATGTTCAACCTTAACCCAGTGTATTAAACCTTAACCCAATATGTTCAACCTTAACCCAGTGTATTAAACCTTAACCCAATATGTTCAACCTTAACCCAATATGTTCAACCTTAACCCAGTGTATTAAACCTTAACCCAATATGTTCAACCTTAACCCAATATGTTCAACCTTAACCCAATATGTTCAACCTTAACCCAATATGTTCAACCTTAACCCAGTGTATTAAACCTTAACCCAATATGTTCAACCTTAACCCAGTGTATTAAACCTTAACCCAATATGTTCAACCTTAACCCAATATGTTCAACCTTAACCCAATATGTTCAACCTTAACCCAGTGTATTAAACCTTAACCCAATATGTTCAACCTTAACCCAGTGTATTAAACCTTAACCCAATATGTTCAACCTTAACCCAGTGTATTAAACCTTAACCCAATATGTTCAACCTTAACCCAGTGTATTAAACCTTAACCCAATATGTTCAACCTTAACCCAATATGTTCAACCTTAACCCAGTGTATTAAACCTTAACCCAATATGTTCAACCTTAACCCAATATGTTCAACCTTAACCCAGTGTATTAAACCTTAACCCAATATGTTCAACCTTAACCCAATATGTTCAACCTTAACCCAGTGTATTAAACCTTAACCCAATATGTTCAACCTTAACCCAATATGTTCAACCTTAACCCAGTGTATTAAACCTTAACCCAATATGTTCAACCTTAACCCAATATGTTCAACCTTAACCCAGTGTATTAAACCTTAACCCAATATGTTCAACCTTAACCCAGTCTATTAAACCTTAACCCAATATGTTCAACCTTAACCCAATATGTTCAACCTTAACCCAGTGTATTAAACCTTAACCCAATATGTTCAACCCTTAACCCAGTGTATTAAACCTTAACCCAATATGTTCAACCTTAACCCAGTGTATTAAACCTTAACCCAATATGTTCAACCTTAACCCAATATGTTCAACCTTAACCCAGTGTATTAAACCTTAACCCAATATATTCAACCCTTAACCCAATATGTTCAACCTTAACCCAGTGTATTAAACCTTAACCCAATATGTTCAACCTTAACCCAATATGTTCAACCTTAACCCAGTGTATTAAACCTTAACCCAATATGTTCAACCTTAACCCAATATGTTCAACCCCTAACCCAGTGTATTAAACCTTAACCCAGTGTATTAAACCTTAACCCAATATGTTCAACCTTAACCCAATATGTTCAACCTTAACCCAATATGTTCAACCTTAACCCAATATGTTCAACCTTAACCCAATATGTTCAACCTTAACCCAGTGTATTAAACCTTAACCCAATATGTTCAACCCTAACCCAGTGTATTAAACCTTAACCCAATATGTTCAACCTTAACCCAATATGTTCAACCCTTAACCCAATATGTTCAACCTTAACCCAGTGTATTATACCTTAACCCAATATGTTCAACCTTAACCCAGTGTATTAAACCTTAACCCAATATGTTCAACCTTAACCCAATATGTTCAACCTAAACCCAATATGTTCAACCTTAACCCAGTGTATTAAACCTTAACCCAATATGTTCAACCTTAACCCAATATGTTCAACCTTAACCCAGTGTATTAAACCTTAACCCAATATGTTCAACCTTAACCCAGTGTATTAAACCTTAACCCAATATGTTCAACCTTAACCCAATATGTTCAACCTTAACCCAGTGTATTAAACCTTAACCCAATATGTTCAACCTTAACCCAATATGTTCAACCCTAACCCAGTGTATTAAACCTTAACCCAGTGTATTAAACCTTAACCCAATATGTTCAACCTTAACCCAGTGTATTAAACCTTAACCCAATATGTTCAACCTTAACCCAGTGTATTAAACCTTAACCCAATATGTTCAACCTTAACCCAATATGTTCAACCTTAACCCAGTGTATTAAACCTTAACCCAATATATTCAACCTTAACCCAATATGTTCAACCTTAACCCAGTGTATTAAACCTTAACCCAATATGTTCAACCTTAACCCAATATGTTCAACCTTAACCCAGTGTATTAAACCTTAACCCAATATGTTCAACCTTAACCCAATATGTTCAACCCTAACCCAGTGTATTAAACCTTAACCCAGTGTATTAAACCTTAACCCAATATGTTCAACCTTAACCCAATATGTTCAACCTTAACCCAATATGTTCAACCTTAACCCAATATGTTCAACCTTAACCCAATATGTTCAACCTTAACCCAGTGTATTAAACCTTAACCCAATATGTTCAACCTTAACCCAGTGTATTAAACCTTAACCCAATATGTTCAACCTTAACCCAATATGTTCAACCTTAACCCAATATGTTCAACCTTAACCCAGTGTATTAAACCTTAACCCAATATGTTCAACCTTAACCCAGTGTATTAAACCTTAACCCAATATGTTCAACCTTAACCCAATATGTTCAACCTAAACCCAATATGTTCAACCTTAACCCAGTGTATTAAACCTTAACCCAATATGTTCAACCTTAACCCAATATGTTCAACCTTAACCCAGTGTATTAAACCTTAACCCAATATGTTCAACCTTAACCCAGTGTATTAAACCTTAACCCAATATGTTCAACCTTAACCCAATATGTTCAACCTTAACCCAGTGTATTAAACCTTAACCCAATATGTTCAACCTTAACCCAATATGTTCAACCTTAACCCAGTGTATTAAACCTTAACCCAATATGTTCAACCTTAACCCAGTGTGTTAAACCTTAACCCAATATGTTCAACCTTAACCCAGTGTATTAAACCTTAACCCAATATGTTCAACCTTAACCCAGTGTATTAAACCTTAACCCAATATGTTCAACCTTAACCCAATATGTTCAACCTTAACCCAGTGTATTAAACCTTAACCCAATATATTCAACCTTAACCCAATATGTTCAACCTTAACCCAGTGTATTAAACCTTAACCCAATATGTTCAACCTTAACCCAATATGTTCAACCTTAACCCAGTGTATTAAACCTTAACCCAATATGTTCAACCTTAACCCAATATGTTCAACCCTAACCCAGTCTATTAAACCTTAACCCAGTGTATTAAACCTTAACCCAATATGTTCAACCTTAACCCAATATGTTCAACCTTAACCCAATATGTTCAACCTTAACCCAATATGTTCAACCTTAACCCAATATGTTCAACCTTAACCCAGTGTATTAAACCTTAACCCAATATGTTCAACCTTAACCCAGTGTATTAAACCTTAACCCAATATGTTCAACCTTAACCCAATATGTTCAACCTTAACCCAGTGTATTAAACCTTAACCCAATATGTTCAACCTTAACCCAATATGTTCAACCTTAACCCAGTGTATTAAACCTTAACCCAATATGTTCAACCTTAACCCAATATGTTCAACCTTAACCCAGTGTATTAAACCTTAACCCAATATGTTCAACCTTAACCCAGTGTATTAAACCTTAACCCAATATGTTCAACCTTAACCCAATATGTTCAACCCTTAACCCAATATGTTCAACCTTAACCCAGTGTATTAAACCTTAACCCAATATGTTCAACCTTAACCCAGTCTATTAAACCTTAACCCAATATGTTCAACCTTAACCCAATATGTTCAACCCTAACCCAGTGTATTAAACCTTAACCCAATATGTTCAACCTTAACCCAATATGTTCAACCTTAACCCAGTGTATTAAACCTTAACCCAATATGTTCAACCTTAACCCAATATGTTCAACCTTAACCCAATATGTTCAACCTTAACCCAGTGTATTAAACCTTAACCCAATATGTTCAACCTTAACCCAGTCTATTAAACCTTAACCCAATATGTTCAACCTTAACCCAATATGTTCAACCTTAACCCAGTGTATTAAACCTTAACCCAATATGTTCAACCTTAACCCAGTGTATTAAACCTTAACCCAATATGTTCAACCTTAACCCAATATGTTCAACCTTAACCCAGTGTATTAAACCTTAACCCAATATGTTCAACCTTAACCCAATATGTTCAACCTTAACCCAGTGTATTAAACCTTAACCCAATATGTTCAACCTTAACCCAATATGTTCAACCCTAACCCAGTGTATTAAACCTTAACCCAGTGTATTAAACCTTAACCCAATATGTTCAACCTTAACCCAGTGTATTAAACCTTAACCCAATATGTTCAACCTTAACCCAGTGTATTAAACCTTAACCCAATATGTTCAACCTTAACCCAATATGTTCAACCTTAACCCAGTGTATTAAACCTTAACCCAATATATTCAACCTTAACCCAATATGTTCAACCTTAACCCAGTGTATTAAACCTTAACCCAATATGTTCAACCTTAACCCAATATGTTCAACCTTAACCCAGTGTATTAAACCTTAACCCAATATGTTCAACCTTAACCCAATATGTTCAACCCTAACCCAGTGTATTAAACCTTAACCCAGTGTATTAAACCTTAACCCAATATGTTCAACCTTAACCCAATATGTTCAACCTTAACCCAATATGTTCAACCTTAACCCAATATGTTCAACCTTAACCCAATATGTTCAACCTTAACCCAGTGTATTAAACCTTAACCCAATATGTTCAACCTTAACCCAGTGTATTAAACCTTAACCCAATATGTTCAACCTTAACCCAATATGTTCAACCTTAACCCAATATGTTCAACCTTAACCCAGTGTATTAAACCTTAACCCAATATGTTCAACCTTAACCCAGTGTATTAAACCTTAACCCAATATGTTCAACCTTAACCCAATATGTTCAACCTTAACCCAATATGTTCAACCTTAACCCAGTGTATTAAACCTTAACCCAATATGTTCAACCTTAACCCAATATGTTCAACCTTAACCCAGTGTATTAAACCTTAACCCAATATGTTCAACCTTAACCCAATATGTTCAACCTTAACCCAGTGTATTAAACCTTAACCCAATATGTTCAACCTTAACCCAATATGTTCAACCCTAACCCAGTGTATTAAACCTTAACCCAGTGTATTAAACCTTAACCCAATATGTTCAACCATAACCCAATATGTTCAACCTTAACCCAATATGTTCAACCTTAACCCAATATGTTCAACCTTAACCCAATATGTTCAACCTTAACCCAGTGTATTAAACCTTAACCCAATATGTTCAATCTTAACCCAGTGTATTAAACCTTAACCCAATATGTTCAACCTTAACCCAGTGTATTAAACCTTAACCCAATATGTTCAACCTTAACCCAATATGTTCAACCTTAACCCAATATGTTCAACCTTAACCCAGTGTATTAAACCTTAACCCAATATGTTCAACCTTAACCCAATATGTTCAACCTTAACCCAATATGTTCAACCTTAACCCAGTGTATTAAACCTTAACCCAATATGTTCAACCTTAACCCAATATGTTCAACCCTAACCCAGTGTATTAAACCTTAACCCAGTGTATTAAACCTTAACCCAATATGTTCAACCTTAACCCAGTGTATTAAACCTTAACCCAATATGTTCAACCTTAACCCAGTGTATTAAACCTTAACCCAATATGTTCAACCTTAACCCAATATGTTCAACCTTAACCCAGTGTATTAAACCTTAACCCAATATGTTCAACCTTAACCCAATATGTTCAACCTTAACCCAATATGTTCAACCTTAACCCAATATGTTCAACCTTAACCCAGTGTATTAAACCTTAACCCAATATGTTCAACCTTAACCCAGTGTATTAAACCTTAACCCAATATGTTCAACCTTAACCCAATATGTTCAACCTTAACCCAATATGTTCAACCTTAACCCAGTGTATTAAACCTTAACCCAATATGTTCAACCTTAACCCAGTGTATTAAACCTTAACCCAATATGTTCAACCTTAACCCAGTGTATTAAACCTTAACCCAATATGTTCAACCTTAACCCAGTGTATTAAACCTTAACCCAATATGTTCAACCTTAACCCAATATGTTCAACCTTAACCCAGTGTATTAAACCTTAACCCAATATGTTCAACCTTAACCCAATATGTTCAACCTTAACCCAGTGTATTAAACCTTAACCCAATATGTTCAACCTTAACCCAATATGTTCAACCTTAACCCAGTGTATTAAACCTTAACCCAATATGTTCAACCTTAACCCAATATGTTCAACCCTAACCCAGTGTATTAAACCTTAACCCAGTGTATTAAACCTTAACCCAATATGTTCAACCTTAACCCAATATGTTCAACCTTAACCCAATATGTTCAACCTTAACCCAATATGTTCAACCTTAACCCAGTGTATTAAACCTTAACCCAATATGTTCAATCTTAACCCAGTGTATTAAACCTTAACCCAATATGTTCAACCTTAACCCAGTGTATTAAACCTTAACCCAATATGTTCAACCTTAACCCAATATGTTCAACCTTAACCCAATATGTTCAACCTTAACCCAGTGTATTAAACCTTAACCCAATATGTTCAACCTTAACCCAGTGTATTAAACCTTAACCCAATATGTTCAACCTTAACCCAATATGTTCAACCTTAACCCAGTGTATTAAACCTTAACCCAATATGTTCAACCTTAACCCAGTGTATTAAACCTTAACCCAATATGTTCAACCTTAACCCAGTGTATTAAACCTTAACCCAATATGTTCAACCTTAACCCAGTGTATTAAACCTTAACCCAATATGTTCAACCTTAACCCAATATGTTCAACCTTAACCCAGTGTATTAAACCTTAACCCAATATGTTCAACCTTAACCCAATATGTTCAACCTTAACCCAATATGTTCAACCTTAACCCAGTGTATTAAACCTTAACCCAATATGTTCAACCTTAACCCAATATGTTCAACTTCTAACCCAGTGTATTAAACCTTAACCCAGTGTATTAAACCTTAACCCAATATGTTCAACCTTAACCCAGTGTATTAAACCTTAACCCAATATGTTCAACCTTAACCCAGTGTATTAAACCTTAACCCAATATGTTCAACCTTAACCCAATATGTTCAACCTTAACCCAGTGTATTAAACCTTAACCCAATATATTCAACCTTAACCCAATATGTTCAACCTTAACCCAGTGTATTAAACCTTAACCCAATATGTTCAACCTTAACCCAATATGTTCAACCTTAACCCAGTGTATTAAACCTTAACCCAATATGTTCAACCTTAACCCAATATGTTCAACCTAACCCAGTGTATTAAACCTTAACCCAGTGTATTAAACCTTAACCCAATATGTTCAACCTTAACCCAATATGTTCAACCTTAACCCAATATGTTCAACCTTAACCCAATATGTTCAACCTTAACCCAATATGTTCAACCTTAACCCAGTGTATTAAACCTTAACCCAATATGTTCAACCTTAACCCAGTGTATTAAACCTTAACCCAATATGTTCAACCTTAACCCAATATGTTCAACCTTAACCCAATATGTTCAACCTTAACCCAGTGTATTAAACCTTAACCCAATATGTTCAACCTTAACCCAGTGTATTAAACCTTAACCCAATATGTTCAACCTTAACCCAATATGTTCAACCTTAACCCAATATGTTCAACCTTAACCCAGTGTATTAAACCTTAACCCAATATGTTCAACCTTAACCCAATATGTTCAACCTTAACCCAGTGTATTAAACCTTAACCCAATATGTTCAACCTTAACCCAATATGTTCAACCTTAACCCAGTGTATTAAACCTTAACCCAATATGTTCAACCTTAACCCAATATGTTCAACCCTAACCCAGTGTATTAAACCTTAACCCAGTGTATTAAACCTTAACCCAATATGTTCAACCATAACCCAATATGTTCAACCTTAACCCAATATGTTCAACCTTAACCCAATATGTTCAACCTTAACCCAATATGTTCAACCTTAACCCAGTGTATTAAACCTTAACCCAATATGTTCAATCTTAACCCAGTGTATTAAACCTTAACCCAATATGTTCAACCTTAACCCAGTGTATTAAACCTTAACCCAATATGTTCAACCTTAACCCAATATGTTCAACCTTAACCCAATATGTTCAACCTTAACCCAGTGTATTAAACCTTAACCCAATATGTTCAACCTTAACCCAATATGTTCAACCTTAACCCAATATGTTCAACCTTAACCCAGTGTATTAAACCTTAACCCAATATGTTCAACCTTAACCCAATATGTTCAACCCTAACCCAGTGTATTAAACCTTAACCCAGTGTATTAAACCTTAACCCAATATGTTCAACCTTAACCCAGTGTATTAAACCTTAACCCAATATGTTCAACCTTAACCCAGTGTATTAAACCTTAACCCAATATGTTCAACCTTAACCCAATATGTTCAACCTTAACCCAGTGTATTAAACCTTAACCCAATATGTTCAACCTTAACCCAATATGTTCAACCTTAACCCAGTGTATTAAACCTTAACCCAATATGTTCAACCTTAACCCAATATGTTCAACCTTAACCCAGTGTATTAAACCTTAACCCAATATGTTCAACCTTAACCCAATATGTTCAACCCCTAACCCAGTGTATTAAACCTTAACCCAGTGTATTAAACCTTAACCCAATATGTTCAACCTTAACCCAATATGTTCAACCTTAACCCAATATGTTCAACCTTAACCCAATATGTTCAACCTTAACCCAGTGTATTAAACCTTAACCCAATATGTTCAACCTTAACCCAGTGTATTAAACCTTAACCCAATATGTTCAACCTTAACCCAATATGTTCAACCTTAACCCAATATGTTCAACCTTAACCCAGTGTATTAAACCTTAACCCAATATGTTCAACCTTAACCCAGTGTATTAAACCTTAACCCAATATGTTCAACCTTAACCCAGTGTATTAAACCTTAACCCAATATGTTCAACCTTAACCCAGTGTATTAAACCTTAACCCAATATGTTCAACCTTAACCCAATATGTTCAACCTTAACCCAGTGTATTAAACCTTAACCCAATATGTTCAACCTTAACCCAATATGTTCAACCTTAACCCAGTGTATTAAACCTTAACCCAATATGTTCAACCTTAACCCAATATGTTCAACCTTAACCCAGTGTATTAAACCTTAACCCAATATGTTCAACCTTAACCCAATATGTTCAACCCCTAACCCAGTGTATTAAACCTTAACCCAGTGTATTAAACCTTAACCCAATATGTTCAACCTTAACCCAATATGTTCAACCTTAACCCAATATGTTCAACCTTAACCCAATATGTTCAACCTTAACCCAGTGTATTAAACCTTAACCCAATATGTTCAATCTTAACCCAGTGTATTAAACCTTAACCCAATATGTTCAACCTTAACCCAGTGTATTAAACCTTAACCCAATATGTTCAACCTTAACCCAATATGTTCAACCCTTAACCCAATATGTTCAACCTTAACCCAGTGTATTAAACCTTAACCCAATATGTTCAACCTTAACCCAGTGTATTAAACCTTAACCCAATATGTTCAACCTTAACCCAATATGTTCAACCTTAACCCAATATGTTCAACCTTAACCCAGTGTATTAAACCTTAACCCAATATGTTCAACCTTAACCCAGTGTATTAAACCTTAACCCAATATGTTCAACCTTAACCCAGTGTATTAAACCTTAACCCAATATGTTCAACCTTAACCCAGTGTATTAAACCTTAACCCAATATGTTCAACCTTAACCCAGTGTATTAAACCTTAACCCAATATGTTCAACCTTAACCCAATATGTTCAACCTTAACCCAATATGTTCAACCTTAACCCAGTGTATTAAACCTTAACCCTGCTCTCTCTCCCACTCCCTAGTGGCCCTGTATGCCATCAGTGCTGTCTACTTTGCTGGAGTGATGGTCCGTCTAATGCTGACCCTGACCCCCGTAGTGTGTATGCTGTCAGCCATAGCCTTCTCCAGCGTGTTTGAACACTACCTAGGGGACGACATGAAGAGGGAGAGCCCTCCCATAGAGGACAGTAGTGATGAGGACGACAAGAGGAACTCTGGAAACCTCTATGATAAGGTATGAGGATGTGTTCTAAATGGCACATTATTCCCTACATAGTGCACTTCATTGGGCAGAGCTTTAGTACACTTAAAATCCTTATATACTGTAGTGCACTACTTTGCACTGCAGTAGCCAGAGCTTTGGCACCCTATTTTATATGTAGTGCACCACTTTTGGACAGGGCCTAGACACCCTATTCCCTATTTATACTGAACAAATATAGAAACGCAACATGCAACAATTTCAACGATTTTACTGAGTTACAGTTCATATAAGGAAATCAGTCAATTGAATTACATTCCCTAGGCCCTAATCTATGGATTTCACATGACTGGGCAGGGGCGCAGCCATGGGTGGGCCTGGGAGGGCATAGGCCCACCCACCTGGGGAGCCAGGCCCAGCCAATCAGAATGAGTTTTTCCCCACAATAGGTCTTTATTACAGACCAAAATACTCCTCAGTTTCATCAGATGTCCGGGTGGCTGGTCTCAGACGATCCCGCAGGTGAAGAAGCCGGATGTGGAGGTCCTAGGTTGGCGTGGTTACAGTGTGCGGTTGTGAGGCCGGTTGGACGTACTGCCAAATTCTCTAAAACGACATTGGAGTCCGCTTATGGTAGAGAAATGAACATGCCACACTCTGGCAACAGCTCTCGTGGACATTCCTGTAGTCAGCATGCCAATTGCACACTCCCTCATCTGTGGCATTGTGTTGTGTGACTAAACTGTACATTTTAGAGTGGCCTTTTATTGTCCCCAGCACAAGGTGCACCTGTGTATAATGATCATGCTGTTTAATCAGCTTCTTGATATGCCACAACTGTCAGGTGGATGGATTATCTTGGCAAAGGAGAAATGCTCACTAACAGGGATGTAAACACATTTGAGCACAACATTTGAGAGAAATACGCTTTTTGTGCGTATGGAACATTTCTGGGATCTTTTATTTCAGCTCATGAAACATGGGACCTACACTTTACACTTCAGTATAGTCAGTATTCAGTGTACACTTCAGTATAGTACACTACTTCTGCTGGTTTAGATTTTATTTACTCATTTCTCGAGACAATTGATGACGATCTCATTTTGATGTCAGCAAGAGCTGGTGACGTTTTCCTAATATGAAGTAAACTGATACCAGTATCTGTTTGATGTGTCTTCCCATAAACTGAATATCTATATATATGGTATCACAGCATGAAAAGAGGGATTTTTTTTTTTTGGGGTTCTGATATTTGAGGAAACGTAGCATATTTGCAGGGGTTTTACTAACGTGTGACTATATCTGTGTGTTCCTGTCTCCCTCTGCAGGCAGGGAAGGTTCGTAAACATGTCTCCGAGCAGGAGAAGGCAGAGGAAGGTCTGGGACCAAACATTAAGAGCATCGTCACCATGTTGATGTTGATGCTGCTCATGATGTTCGCCGTCCACTGCACCTGGGTTACCAGTAACGCCTATTCCAGCCCTAGTGTTGTTCTGGCCTCTTACAACAACGATGGGTAAGATCACACGTCGACTCACTCTCTTCTGTTGATTACTTTCCTCTGTAACTGGCGTTTTCCTAATCTCTCTCTCTCCTGCGATGTTTCTCTCTCGCTGTTTTGCTCTCTCTCTCTGTCTCTCTCTCTGTCTCTCTCTCTGTCTCTCCCTCTCTCTCTCTCTCTCTGTGTCTCTCTCTCTGTCTCTATCTCTCTCTATCTCTCTCTGTCTCTCTCTCTCTCTCTCTCTCTCTCTCTCTCTCTCTCTCTCTCTCTCTCTCTCTCTCTCTCTCTCTCTCTCTCTCTCTCTCTCTCTCTCTGTCTCTCTCTCTCTCTCTCTGTCTCTCTCTCTGTCTCTCTCTGTCTCTCTCTCTCTGTCTCTCTCTCTCTGTCTCTCTCTCTCTGTCTCTCTCTGTCTCTCTCTCTCTGTCTCTCTCTCTCTCTGTCTATCTCTCTCTCTGTCTCTCTCTCTCTGTCTGTCTCTCTCTCTCTCTCTCTCTCTCTCTCTCTCTCTCTCACCATACCACAGAAGAAGATAAGAAGATGTAAATATGGTGTTTTCGGCGATGGCATTATGGGATAGCATTCCTTAAATGAGTTCTCTCTCTATGTTTCTCTCCACTCTTCTCTACCCAGGTCGAGGAATATTCTGGATGATTTCCGCGAGGCCTACTATTGGCTAAGGCAGAACACAGAGGAGCAGGCCAGAGTGATGTCGTGGTGGGACTATGGCTACCAGATAGCGGGGATGGCCAATCGGACCACGCTAGTGGACAACAACACCTGGAACAACAGTCATATAGCACTGGTAAAGAGTATTACACTATTGTGGTGGCAGAATTTGGAGTGAGCTGTTGTAACTTCTCAAGGGATATGTTCTGTGTTGGACTGTGATGTTATGCCTTTCATAGACTCCTGGTATGACAAGGCCATTGTGTTCTGGAACTGTTGCTTGTATGAAATAACTGTTGCGTAAACAATATGATTAGTATTATCACCTCCCACTATATAAGGGACATGTAACCATTTATTCTTTGAAATCATCTTACCTGTGAAATCAGAGATCGATCTCCCCTGCAGCTGCTTGGATCGATCTCCCATCAATTATTGGATCTTGATCAGTCAATTAATGAATCAAACTTTATTTTAAAGTGCATTTCGCATTATTCTCACAATCGATCAATCAATCAAACAGTAAATGTATTAATTCATCAAAATGTAATCAATTTCACATAGGTCTTAAATCTCAACATAGTTTACAGAATGCAAGCAAAATAAGAATGTGCCTCTGGCGCCACCATGTGGACATGTGTTAGTTATTCATCCTCTCTCTGTCTCTTTGTCTCTCTCGCTCGCTCTCCCCCTCCTCTCTCCCTCCCTCCCTCTCTCCCTCCCCCTCCTCTCTCTCTTTGTGTGTGTTCAGGTGGGCAAGGCCATGTCGTCCAATGAGAGTGCAGCGTATGAGATCATGAGGTCTTTGGATGTGGACTATGTGCTTATTATCTTCGGAGGTGTGATTGGCTACTCTGGTGATGACATCAACAAGTTCCTGTGGATGGTGCGGATCGCAGAGGGAGAGCATCCCAAAGACATCAGGGTGAGGATGACTTTAGTGGTGAGGTGATGCTTCCACTGTTAGCTACAGAAGGATCGCAGAGGGAGAGCATCCCAAAGACGTCAGGGTGAGGATGACTTTAGTGGTGAGGTGATGCTTCCACTGTTAGCTACAGAAGGATCGCAGAGGGAGAGCATCCCAAAGACGTCAGGGTGAGGATGACTTTAGTGGTGAGGTGATGCTTCCACTGTTAGCTACAGAAGGATCGCAGAGGGAGAGCATCCCAAAGACGTCAGGGTGAGGATGACTTTAGTGGTGAGGTGATGCTTCCACTGTTAGCTACAGAAGGATCGCAGAGGGAGAGCATCCCAAAGACGTCAGGGTGAGGATGACTTTAGTGGTGAGGTGATGCTTCCACTGTTAGCTACAGAAGGATCGCAGAGGGAGAGCATCCCAAAGACGTCAGGGTGAGGATGACTTTAGTGGTGAGGTGATGCTTCCACTGTTAGCTACAGAAGGATCGCAGAGGGAGAGCATCCCAAAGACGTCAGGGTGAGGATGACTTTAGTGGTGAGGTGATGCTTCCACTGTTAGCTACAGAAGGATCGCAGAGGGAGAGCATCCCAAAGACGTCAGGGTGAGGATGACTTTAGTGGTGAGGTGATGCTTCCACTGTTAGCTACAGAAGGATCGCAGAGGGAGAGCATCCCAAAGACGTCAGGGTGAGAGACGGCAGCCTTTAAACCATCATGTTAAAAAAAAACACAAGTATTGGTGAGCTGAAACTCCCACTGTGAGCTATAGAAGGATTGTGAGGTAAACTGTGAGCTATAGAAGGATTGTGAGGTAAACTGTGAGCTATAGAAGGATTGTGAGGTAAACTGTGAGCTATAGAAGGATTGTGAGGTAAACTGTGAGCTATAGAAGGATCTCAGGGTGAGGTGAGGTTATACCAAGTACTTGGAAAGTTGGCCACTTACATATGATGTGAAGTCTATGGTTGTCATTTTTTTTCAATAGCTTTGTCATGATGTTGTGCATAAAGACTATGTTAAGTTAAATACGAACAATGAATTGGTTAAAAACAGGATGAGTCTCTAAGGAGTTTCTGTCCTCATTATGAGTGTACTAAACTGTCTGTCTGTATGTTCCCTCAGGATGAGTGTACTAAACTGTCTGTATGTATGTTCCCTCCTCAGGATGAGTGTACTAAACTGTCTGTATGTATGTTCCCTCAGGATGAGTGTACTAAACTGTCTATATGTATGTTCCCTCAGGATGAGTGTACTAAACTGTCTGTATGTATGTTCCCTCAGGATGAGTGTACTAAACTGTCTGTATGTATGTTCCCTCAGGATGAGTGTACTAAACTGTCTGTATGTATGTTCCCTCAGGATGAGTGTACTAAACTGTCTGTATGTATGTTCCCTCAGGATGAGTGTACTAAACTGTATGTCTGTATGTTCCCTCAGGATGAGTGTACTAAACTGTCTGTCTGTATGTTCCCTCAGGATGAGTGTACTAAACTGTCTGTCTGTATGCTCCCTCCTCAGGAGAGTGACTACTTCACCCCCCAGGGAGAGTTTAGGGTGGACAAAGAGGGGTCTCCCATCCTGCTCAACTGCCTCATGTATAAGATGTCATACTACCGCTTTGGAGAGATGCAGGTAAGAGATGCTCTACTCTGCCGTATCACCCTAACCCTAACCCTAACCCGGTCACATAATATCACTTCATCTGGATGTGTGCACTTACAGATGAATCCTAACTGGAGACCTGTGCTTGTAACTTGGACTTTGGCCTAATGCATGCATTTAGTGTCACTTCACAGGGATCTCAAGCCCCGACACAGCTGCTCTAGTTTACTTCACAGGGATCTCAAGCCCCGACACAGCTGCTCTAGTTTACTTCACAGGGATCTCAAGCCCCGACACAGCTGCTCTAGTTTACTTCACAGGGATCTCAAGCCCCGACACAGCTACCTCTAGTTCAAACACTTACACCACCTGACCGTCTCTCCTCCCCCCCAGTTGGACTTCCGGACGCCGCCGGGTTTCGACCGGACGCGTAACGCTGAGATCGGTAACAAGGACATCAAGCTGAAACACCTGGAGGAGGCGTTCACCTCAGAGCACTGGCTGGTTCGGATCTACAAGGTCAAGAAGGAGGAGAACAGGGACCCCCTGGAGCACAGTCCCCGTAGCAGCAACAGCAGCAGGCAGAAGTACACCTCTAAAAAGGTACAGGATCAAGATCAGGAACAGGGTCATCCATTGCTTCTCTCTTCTCAATTGGAGAGCGCTGGTGAATGATTCTGCTGTCCCTGTCCAGAATCAATTATCCCTACCCCTTCATCCTTGGCCCTGTCCAGAATCAATTACCCCTTCATCCTTGCACCCTAGATCATGTTTATACATATAAAATAATAGTCTAAAATTCCATCTAACCTATCAGAGTGCTAAATGCCTACGGTTAGAGGGCTAGAAGTGTTTCTGATCTATTGTCTCATCTAAATGTTCTTTTGATTTGATTCATTGCAGACGGCAAAGAGGAAGCGTGGTCACGTGAAGAACAAACTTGCTCTCAAGAAAGGCAAGAAACTGAACAACAAGAAATCAGTTTAACCCTAAAAACGACGAGAGAGAGAGAGAGAGAGAGATGTAAAAAATCATTCAAAACACAACAAGCAAGTAATCCACCAATCAAGAAGAAGAATAACGAACACCAACCAATGGTCTGGAGAGACCTGTTACCTGGACGACCAGGTCAATGATGATCATCGTGGTAACGGGAGGTTCTATGATAACCCTTCTGTGACCTCTGTTGGGGGTGTTGGCTAGTTCCGATGACCTCCCTCTGTCGGTTCGGGTTTTAACCTGAGGAACTGAACTTTGACCTATTGACCTTTCGACGACCTTTGACATTTTTATTTTGTACTTGAATGTTGCTGTGAGGCGGAGCCATCTTAAAGTTACACCAATCCAGACAGAGGCTGCATCCCCAAATGTCACACTATTCCCTATTGGCCCTGTTCAAAAGTAGTGCACTATGTAGGGAATAGGGTGCCTTTTTTATGGGAAAAACTAAAAACAAAACAACTACAAAAATATCAAACTCATTCAATCTAAACTGACTTGGAATCAGTCAGTGGCACCAAAGACATTCCGTACTATTTCAGGGTGTGAACTAAACTAGTTACCTTTAAAAAACAGATGAAAGAGGAGTTTTGAAAGGAGTTTTGATGTAATGTGGAGTCAGAGATGGTTTAGTTCCCGGTGCATGCTCAGTTATTGTTTGGTACCTACTACCTGTCAGTCTCAATTGATTTTGGTCTCATGTATATGTTGGCCAGGTGTCAATCTGTCACACTATAGCGAAGTCAAATAAACAGATTTTTTTTAAATCCCCGTAGATTTCCTGTAACAACACGTCTTATAATTCCCGGAGAACAGAAATACAACAAGGACTTCATGATACGTTAAGATTTAGTAGTTTGTTCTTTTTTCGTTTCCTCGTGAGATTGTCTGGGCTCGATGCTCTTAGTACGACTGAAACATCTCTTCTTCTAGGTTTTTTGGAATAAGCTGCAGTGAAACAGCCTAAGATGCTAAGATTGTCCATTTTGTCCCGATGCACTTTAGCCACAACGGTACTGCTCCTTGTCCTCCAGCCACCCTTCTGTTTTTAAAGGTAACCAGTAGCATGCATTCTCTGGCACGTAAGTGCTTATTTTCAGGAGTTTCCCTCCTTGGTTTAACGACACCCATGTCGAATCTAAGCCCAGCCTGTCCCTCAACGTGTATCCCCTCAATCGGTTTCTCTTTATTTCTCATGATGACCTGGTCAGTTTTCACCAGTCGTCTATATATGGTTTTCACTTAACTAACTCGGCGCTCTGCTTTTGTTTCTGTTCAGGTAGAATGCTATGCTCAGTCTGTATACAAACGGAGAGGACTGTATTGGCCTTAACAGCTTACTATGAGAAAACCATATCGTCTGAGTCCGAGACTCTGTCTGCGTCACAAAATGGCACTCTATTCCCTATGTAGTGCACTACTTTTGACCAGAACTTTATGGGCCCTGATCAGAAGTAGTGCACTAAATAGGGAATAGGGTGTCATTTTGGATGCGGCCTCTCTAGGGTATTTATTACAAGAACGATGAAGGCTAATCGAGAAAAAAAAAGTAGTGTCCTATCAGGAATGAAATGCAGAAATTGTATAATTTTTTTCTTAAGTCAAGGTTTATTCCATCAATTGTAATGAAATGGATGCTGGTGGGTGTGAGAATGAAAGATACCTTTTTGAATTAAAGAGGTTGCATTAAATTGGCTCTGTGTGTCATTTTGTCAAAGATCTTCCTCTCACTCCAACACGGCTTTGACTTTTTTTGGGTCATTTAGCAGACGCTCTTATCCAGAGCGACTTACAGGAGCAGTTAGGGTTAAGTGCCTTGCTCAAGGGCACATCGACAGATTTTTCACCTAGTCGGCTCGGGGATTAGAACCAGTGACCTTTCGGTTACTGGCACAACGCTCTTAACCACTAAGCTACCTGCCGTCTTCTCATGGAAGATTCCAAATGTACATGTGTATGTCTGTTAGGATCCACTAGATGGCAGCACTCACCGCCAGTTAGTGTTAGTTTGCTGCAGAGATATTTTACAACATACATTTTTACATTTTAGACAACATGTCTGCATGAGGTTCAGTACTAGGATCAGTTATATTCTTGAGACCTGAGAAGAGCTACTTTCATTTGTGTTTTCTACCGGCCTCAAACATCTCTCCTCAAACCCAGTCATCAGTAGTCCGAAATCCAAACTTCATATCATTCTGGTTCACTATTGTTTCACTTAACTGAGACAATAGTGAACCAGAGAGATGGTATTCACAGTGGTTTCCAGACTAAATCAGCAATCCACACCACAGACAACCTGCCAAAAACAGATCAGCCACAGATCGTGATGAGATATTTATTAAACTACATAATATATATATGGAAACTCCAGCCCCTGGCTGTCCCATGTCTTAGACAAGTGTTGCATAGGTTCTACACAGGTGGACAAGACGAGAGCCGCGACCCAAACGGCACCCTCTCCACAATATAGTGCACTACTTTTGACCAGAGCCATATGAGGAAAAGGATGCCATTTGGGACGCAGACAAAAGGTGTTTGGTCAAAGCTCAGTGACTGATGACGTACGCTGCAGTGTTGCACTTCACACTCACATAATAACATTCATACTCAAAAGGTTATTGATCTTATACTGACAGGACAGAGGAGTTGGAGAGCTGTTCACACCACTGAGCCAAACCGGACTGGACTGGCCTGGTTCCACAGAGGAGTTGGAGAGCTGTTCACACCACTGAGCCAAACCAAACTGGACTGGCCTGGTTCCACAGAGGAGTTGGAGAGCTGTTCACACCACTGAGCCAAACCAAACTGGACTGGCCTGGTTCCACAGAGGAGTTAAGAGCTGTTCACACCACTGAGCCAAACCAAACTGGACTGGCCTGGTTCCACAGAGGTGTTAAGAGCTGTTCACACCACTGAGCCAAACCGGACTGGCCTGGTTCCACATCTACCATAGTTGATGGAAAGGACCATGTGAAAGGAAGCTATCCGAATCAGCAGTTTGGTTCTGATCGGCACGATAGTGTGAAAAGGTTAATAGATCCTCACATACCCATTTTACTGATAAAATGACCTCTAGAGCTCCTACCTCCATTCTACTGTCTACAAAGAGTGCATGCTAAGGGGGATCCTTGGGACATCCAACTCTGTTGTCACCACATTGAAGTTCAAATGTAAAACAGTTAAAGGAAAACTCCACCCAAAAACAATATTTTGGTATTTGTTTCATTAGTCCATTGTTGACATAGTCCCAAAATGTTTGGTTTGTCATCAATCAAGTTTTCAAGATACAGAAATCATCCCTGTATGATGCATTTTGCATCGTATGATGCTGCGTTTTGCGTCATACGATGCAAAATGCATCATATGGGGATGATTTCTGTATTTTGAAAGTTACATATCTTTAAAAATTGGTAGGGTCATCCCAATGATCCCAGTTAGCATCAACAGTAGTGGACTATACAGTATAGTGAATAGGGTGCCATTTGGGACACTTATATGAGAATGAACAGTAGGGTACCTTGGGAGTAAATCATGTAAGATAAACAGTTTATCAAAAAGTAGTTCTGAGTCCAAATACAGATTATCTCCGGGTGGATTCCTCCTGGACCCCGGTGTCACATGGTATTTGTACCTCCTGGATACGGTTGGAGTTGTAACTAATTAGACCCTATAAAGATGTCTTCAAGGTTATAAATTAGACCCTATAAAGATGTCTTCAAGGTTATAAATTAGACCCTATAAAGATGTCTTCAAGGTTATAAATTAGACCCTATAAAGATGTCTTCAAGGTTATAAATTAGACCCTATAAAGATGTCTTCAAGGTTATAAATTAGACCCTATAAAGATGTCTTCAAGGTTAAGCCATATAAAGAGCTCTTCAAGGTTATAAATTAGACCCTATAAAGATGTCTTCAAGGTTATAAATTAGACCCTATAAAGATGTCTTCAAGGTTATAAATTAGACCCTATAAAGATGTCTTCAAGGCTATAAATTAGACCCTATAAAGATGTCTTCAAGGTTATAAATTAGACCCTATAAAGATGTCTTCAAGGTTATAAATTAGACCCTATAAAGATGTCTTCAAGGTTATAAATTAGACCCTATAAAGATGTCTTCAAGGTTATAAATTAGACCCTATAAAGAGCTCTTCAAGGCTATAAATTAGACCCTATAAAGATGTCTTCAAGGTTATAAATTAGACCCTATAAAGATGTCTTCAAGGTTAAACCATATAAAGATGTCTTCAAGGTTAAGCCATATAAAGATCTCTTCAAGGTTCGGCCATATAAAGGACAAACAGACTGGAGCACCGGGCTACTTCATGGTTACAATCACTACAATGTTAGTGTGAATACTGAGAGGGCTGGTTTGGGCTGGGGAAGTGGCTTTAAGTTTGACATTATAGCAGTGTTCACCTCTGATTACATTCTCCATTCTGGGCTGAAGGATACGGTGTTCTCTATACTGTGGTATGCTGTTATGCACAGTGTCCAAGTGTCATACCACAGAAGGGCTGAAGGAAGACTCTTCTCTATACAGTATGTATGGTGTTGTGTGTTATTATGAACAAATCATACATCCTTGGATCTTACATACATCATACAGCTGGAAGGACAACCTCTCCTGTGGCCTATAGGCTAATAACATTTGAGACAGCTGGAAGGACAACCTCTCTTGTGGCCTATAGGCTAATAACATTGGAGACAGCTGGAAGGACAACCTCTCCTGTGGCCTATAGGCTAATAACATTGGAGACAGCTGGAAGGACAACCTCTCCTGTGGCCTATAGGCTAATAACATTGGAGACAGCTACAGTATGCTACAGTACCTGTGCAAACAAATAAAAAGTGAAGGAAGAAGGAAGTAGCATGTGAATATAATCTATTCTCCTGGTATTTGGATTGTACTGTATATCAAAAAGCTACACAATTGTTCAGCTGTCGTTGATCACCAACGATCACGCTCACCCTCTGTCCCTCCCAACCTCTTCCTGGTTCGACCTGGTCCGTCTCCTAAATGGCCGCAGAGTTTCCTGGAGCAGGTCAGCTTCTGATAGGAAACTCAGTGAGCTTGCTGTCCCGACTGTGGTTCCTGTCCCTCTGACAGTCTTTGGCACCTCTCATTCTTCATGAGCTGACTGAGGCGTAATCTCCTCATCCAAGACAGTCCTTGGGCACATCTGAAACAGCACCTTGCTCCCTGTATAGTGCACTCCTTTTGCAGTTGTGCACTGTACAGAGAATAGGGTATCATTTGGAACACACCCCCTTGTATTTCTGATCTGTTCTCTATTGGCTGGCTAGCTGGTCCCCTGTGTGTGTTGCCATGACCACCAGCGGGCCGCTCGCTGTGCTGTGATTGGCAGCTGGCATGTTGCCCCTCCCCCCCCCGAGGCCCCTCCCCTCGTCAGTGAGTCTTCCACAAGGGGTTGTGATACACCCAGCCCTCGCCCTGTGAGAGAGAGAGAGAGAGAGAGAGAGAGAGAGAGAGAGAGAGAGAGAGAGAGAGAGAGAGAGAGAGAGAGAGAGAGAGAGAGAGAGAGAGAGAGAGAGAGAGATTAAAAGGAAACATTTTTAGTACTGGCTTTTTGAAATAATGTTGACTGTGAACAAACATTAAAGACAAGACCAGGGAAGCTGACTCAAACTTAGAGGTAATGTTAGAGGTTGACAGCATAGGTCCTCGTCCCTCACCTCCTTGATGAAGTACTTGGGTTTCCAGGGTGTGTTGGAGGCAGCTCTCTGTCGGCCCTCTGCTCTCTGCCTCTCCTCCAGACAATGTTTGTGCTCTGTAGCGGAGTCAATGTTTCCTGACCTGAGAGCTGAGGTAACATGCTGCCACAGACGCCTGTAGGGGAACACTTTAACATTATTACTGATCTCAGAGCTGAGGTAACATGCTGCCACAGACACCTGTAGAGGAACACTTTACCAGTAGGAGTAGGACACAGCATGCCAACTGAAGACAGGTGACTAGGAGCAGGACACAGCATGCCAACTGAAGACAGGTGACTAGGAGCAGGACACAGCATGCCAACTGAAGACAGGTGACTAGGAGCAGGACACAGCATGCCAACTGAAGACAGGTGAGTAGGAGTGAGCTTAGGAGAATAGTTTTAATTATCTGCTGAGTCTGTCCTTAATCAACCTCTTCTCTCTGATAGGTATATTGGCAGAACACTTGACACAGTTAGACAAGCTATCCTCCAACACCGCAGGAAGAGGAGCAGGCCCACTAATGGAATGTTCTGACTCAGTGGTGGAAGAGGAGCAGGCCCACTAATGGAATGTTCTGACTCAGTGGTGGAAGAGGAGCAGGCCCACTAATGGAATGTTCTGACTCAGTGGTGGAAGAGGAGCAGGCCCACTAATGGAATGTTCTGACTCAGTGGTGGAAGAGGAGCAGGCCCACTAATGGAATGTTCTGACTCAGTGGTGGAAGAGGAGCAGGCCCACTAATGGAATGTTCTGACTCAGTGGTGGAAGAGGAGCAGGCCCACTAATGGAATGTTCTGACTCAGTGGTGGAAGAGGAGCAGGCCCACTAATGGAATGTTCTGGCTCAGTGGTGGAAGAGGAGCAGGCCCACTAATGGAATGTTCTGGCTCAGTGGTGGAAGAGGAGCAGGCCCACTAATGGAAAGTTCTGGCTCAGTGGTGGAAGAGGAGCAGGCCCACTAATGGAAAGTTCTGGCTCAGTGGTGGAAGAGGAGAGGATAAATAAACTCTCCATCCAGATTCCTCCACACCTGTACACATTCTGTACCGTAACGTGCATCCTCTTGTTTATGTTCTGGAAATATTGCATGAGGCGGTGAGCTCCAGATAATCCAATTGACACAGCACGTGTGAGAAGATCCTAAGAGACCGGTCGGTTTGCTACATTGATACTGCAGTTCTGTCTAGACTGGACTGGTGTGTACTGCTACATTGATACTGCAACTATCCATATGAATCAGCAGAAGAGATGGTTTCAAAACTGGCTTCTAACTGCAATCCATCCCCAGTTAGCCCTTCCTCCACTTACCAGCCAGACTGTATTAACCAAGTATCAGATCAAATTAAGGCCGTGTACTAAAGCTGAGGATGAGTGTGTGTGTGTGTGTGTGTGTGTGTGTGTGTGTGTGTGTGTGTGTGTGTCTGTGTGTGTGTGTGTCAGTAAGTGAGGACGTTGTGATAAGTCACAGGAACGTTCTCAGAGAAGTGTGTCATCTCTCATCTTCTCTGATTCTCTATCTGGAGCATTAGGATCAGTCAGATCACACACACACACACACACACACACACACACACACACACACACACACACTCATCCTCAGCTTTAATACACGCTTTGTAATGTCTTTGTTAAGCAGGTTAGTGAGGGAACCCAAAGACTCGTTCTGGATGGTAATACTCCTTCACCTGGTAATTCATCAATCTATTGTTGGAAAGCCCTTTGAGACAGACAGGCCTTTGTACTGTGCACTGCTACACTGCATGCAGAGTTTGGACAAGGCCTCAGGTCTCAGGCAAGGTTACTCATCAAGAGAGCTTGGCTCATCCAACCAGATCTGTTACATGACTGAAGCACCAGTTACAGACGTGGCAACAAGACTACAGCTGCTCTATGTTTTACACATGTTCTG
>NW_025534976.1:125000-131702 GCF_020615455.1 Coregonus clupeaformis
TTCAGTCAGTTATCGAACCCATTGCCCTCTATGGTTGTGAGGTCTGGGGTCCACTCACCAACCAAGAATTCACAAAATGGGACAAACACCCAATTGAGACTCTGCATGCAGAATTCTGCAAAAGTATACTTTGTGTACAATGCAAAACCCCAAACAATGCATGCAGATCAGAATTAGGACTATACCCCCTAGTTATCAAAATCCAGAAAATAACAGTTAAATTCTACAACCACCTAAAAAGGATCCGATGCCCACACATTCCATCACCAAGCCCTCACCTACAGAAAGTTAACCTAGAAAGTCCCCTCAGCCAGCTGTCCTTGGGCTCTGTTCACAAACACAAACAGACCCCACAGAGCCTCAGACAACAACTACACTTAGATCCAACCAAATTATAAAAAGCAAAAAGATAACTATTTGACACACTGGAAAGAATCAAGCAAAAAACTAAGCAAATTGGAATGCTATCTGGCCCTAAACAGAAAGTACACAGTGGCAGAATACCTGACCACTGTGGCTGACCCCCTAAGTTAAGAAAATCCTTGACTATGTACAGACTCAGTGAGCATAGCCTTGCTGTTGAGAGAGGCTGCCATGACGACCCGGCTCTCCAGAGATGACAGGCTATGCCTGCCCTCTGACCACAAATGAGTTAGGAAACGAGCTACAATTCCTAACCTCCTGCCAAATGTATGACCACATTAAAGACACATATTTCCCACCAGATCACACAGACCCACAAGAATTTGAAAACAAATCAAACATTGATAAACTCCATATCTGTTAGGCGAAATACCGCAGTGTGCAATCACAGCAGCAAGATTTGTGGCCGTTGCCAGAAAAGCAACCATTGGAGCACAAACAACCTTGTAAATACGACCTATAGTTATCGTTTTTTTATTTTTCCCTTTCATACTTCAACTTCTTGCACATTGTTTACAACGCTGTACATCGCCAATAACACTTGAAATGTATCTATATTATTTTAAAAAATTGGTGAGTGTAATGTCTACTAATGTTTTCCTTGTTTAATTCCCTTTTTGTTTACTTGCCTATTCCATTTTGGCATTTGTAGTATAAACATGACCCAAGCAAATGCCCACAACAGCCCATTGAATTGAATTGACAAGAGAGAGTCAGAGTCAGTAAAGAGAACACCCTGCTCGACTGCTGGGACACAGACTCATTTTTACCCAGCTTATGTTCTATTATCCCTTGGAACAGGACTGTATCCTAGTTAATGTAGTAAAAGGTTGACGGTAACAGGACTGTATCCTAGTTAATGTGGTAAAGGTTACAGTAACAGGACTGTATCCTAGTTAATGTGGTAAAGGTTGCGGTAACAGGACTGTATCATTAATGTGTAAGGTTCGGTCGGACTGTATCTTATTTAATGTGGTAAAGGTTACGGTAACGGGACTTATCTTCTTTATTGTGGTAAAGATTTACGGTAACAGGACTGTATCCTGTTTAATGTGGTAAGGTTACGTAACAGGACTGTATCCTAGTTAATGTGGTAAGGTTACGGTAACAGGACTGTTCTGGCTACATGTATCCCAAAACCCTCTGGTTGAAGATGTAAAAGCCTTTTCTACACTCCAGAGCCAGATCCACTGAATGCACAGAACATTAAGACACACTTCCTAAGTATTGAGTTGCTTTCCAGCCACCACCCCAGAACAGCCTCAATTCATCAGGGCGTGGACTCTAAAAGGTGTCAAAAGCATTCCAAGGATGCTGGCCATGTTTACTCCAGTGCTTCCCACAGTTGTGTCCAAATTGGCTGGATGTGTGGGTGGTGGACCATTCTTGATACACGGGGAAACTGTTGAGCTTGTTGACCCTCAAACGGTTCAAGCACTTCAATCTTTTGTCTTGCCTATTCACCCTCTGAATAGCACACATACACAATCCATGTCTCAATTCCATCTCAGCATATTTTTTAACCTATGCTCTCCTCCCCTTGTCTACTGATTGAAGTGGATTTACAGAGTAGACATCAATAAGGATCATATCTTTCACCTGATTCGTAATAGTTTTGTCTACTCTGTGTAGTATATCTAATAACCGTAATATGCCATTTGTGACGCCTTTTTATCCAGCACTTACAGTCATCGCCATTTTCGTTGCTGTGTGGGTGGTCCACGATCGAACCCGGTTATAGCGCCGTGCTCTACCAGCTGACTATATTTTACTACAGTATTTTTGTCACACTAACAACACTTCAATATTATACCACGGTCACTATGGGGCTTGTGTAAGGGCAGGTTGGACCCCTGTACATTTCTGGGGACTGTGGGGCTTGATCATAGCCTAGTACTGTGGGAGGGAGGCAGGAAGCTCGGCTCTACATTGTGCAGCTCTCCGCGGCCTGCGCCAGGGTGCTCTATAGCTCTCATTAGCCTGCTCTGGCCGAGTGCTCTGCGTTCCATTAGCCTGCTCTGGCCGGGTGCTCTGCGCTCCATTAGCC
Organism: Coregonus clupeaformis; assembly: GCF_020615455.1. NCBI lineage: Eukaryota > Metazoa > Chordata > Actinopteri > Salmoniformes > Salmonidae > Coregonus > Coregonus clupeaformis. The sequence goes on from NW_025534976.1 coordinate 127,471, forward strand.
TGCTCTGGCCGGGGTGCTCTGCGCTCCATTAGCCTGCTCTGCTGTAGGTGCTCTGTGTTCGATCAGCCTGCTCTGAGGTGCTCTGTCTGTTTCCATTGGCCTGCTCTGGCCCGGGTGCTCTGCGCATCATTAGCCTCTCTGGCCGGGGTGCTCTGCGTTTCACATTCAGCCTGCTCTGGCCGGGGTGCTCGCTCCATTAGCCTGCTCTGCGCTGTGGTGCTCTGCGCTCCATTAGCCTGCTCCGGCCCAGGGTGCTCTGCATCCATTAGCCTGCTCTGGCCGGGGTGCTCTGCGTTCCATTAGCCTGCTCTGGCCGGGTGCTCTTTCCATTGTGCTCTGCTCCGGCCGGGGGTGCTCTTGCGTCCATTGGCTGCTCTGGCAGGGTGCTCTGCGTTCCATTACTGCTCTGGCCGGGGGAGTGCTCTCGTTCCCATTGGCCTGCTCTGGCGAGGTGCTCCTGTGTTCCGATTGGCTGCTCCTGGCCCGGGGCGCTCTGCGCCCATTAGCCTGCTCTGGCCGGGGTGCTCTGCGCTCCATTGGCCTGCTTTCTGCCAGGTGCTCTCTTCCATTAAGCCTCTGCTCTGGTCGGGGTGCTCTAGGTTCGTTCCATCAGCCTGCTCTGGCCGGGGTGCTCTGTGTTCCATTAGCCTGCTCTGGCGGGGGTGCTCTAGCTCCATTAGCCTGTTCTAGCCGGTGCTCTGCGTTCCGATTAGCCTCTCTGGCAGGGGTGCCTACGTTCCTTCAGCCTCTCTGGCGGGGTGCACTCTGTGTTTCCATTAGCCTGCCTCTGGCCAGGGGTGCTCGTTCCAGCTAGCCTGCTCTGGCCCGGGGGTGTCGGTTCCATTAGCCTGCTCTGGCCGGGGTGCTCTCGCGTAGCCTGTCTCCGGGGTGCTCTGCGTTCCGATGCCTGTCTGCTGCAGGTGCTCTGCGTTCCATTAGCCTGCTCTCAGGTGTGTCAGTTCCCATTGTGCCCATCTGGCTTACCCTCTTGTCTCAGTCTGTTCCCCGTCCACAGTGTGAGCTGGAGGCCTTCTCTCTACTGGGTTTCCTTCGTTTGGTCCGCCTGGCTGGCCTGGCCTCTGCTCTCTCTCTGGGTCTGTCCTGTCTGGTCCTCTCTCTCTCTCCCTCTCTGGTCCTGTCTGTCTGTGGTCCTCTCCTCTCTGACTCCTCCTCCTCTGATTCCTGTCCTGTCTGGTCCTCTCCTCTCTGCTCCCTCATGCTGAGTACCTGTCTGTCTGGTCCTCTCTCCTGATCCTCCTCTCTGAGTCCTGTCCTGTCCGGTTCATCTCCTCTCTCATCCTCTCTCTGGGACTGTACAGTCCTGGTCCTCTGTCCCCTCTCTCTGGTCAGTCCTGTCCTGGTCCTCCTCCTCTCTGCTCCTCTCTCCCAGTCCCCTGTCCTGTCCGTACTCTCCTCCTCTGCTCCTCTCTCTGAGTCCTGTCCTGTCTGGTCCTCTTGCTCCCCTCTCTGAGTCCTGTCTGTCTGGTCCTCTCCTCTCTGATCCTCTCTCTGGGTCCTGTCATACTGTCCTGGTCCTCTCCTCTCTGCTCCTCTCTCCGAAGTCGTGTCTGTGTCTCCTCTCTGTCCTCTCTCTGATCTGTCACCGTCACATGATCCTCTCCTCTCAGCTCCTCTCCTGAGTCCCCATGTCCTGTCCTGTCCTTCCTCCTCCCTGCTCCCCTCTGAGTCCTGTCCACCATCTGGTCTCCTCTCTCTCTGCCTCTCTCTGGGTCCCTGTCCTGTCCCTGGTCCACTCCTCTCTGCCACTCCTCTCTCTGAGTCCTGTGTTCTGTCCTGGGTTCTCTCCTCTCTTTCCCTCTCTGAGTTCCCTTTCCTGTTCCTCTCTCTCTCTGCTCCCCTCTCTGAGTCTGCCCTGTCCTGGTCTCTCCTCTCTGCTCCTCTCTCTGAGTACGTGTCTGTCTGGTACTCTCCTCTCTGCTCCCCTCTCTGGAGTCTGTCTGCTCCTGGTCCCTCTCTCTCTGCTCCTCCCTCTCTGAGTCTGTGCTGTCCTGGTCCTCTCTCTCCTCTGCTCCTCCTCTCTGGTGTTATCGTGTCCTGGTCCTCTCCTCTCTGTCCTCTCTCCTGAGTGCGTGTCCTGTCTGGTCCCTCTCTCCTGCTCCTCCTCTCTCTGGGGCCTGTCCTGTCTCTGGTCCTCTCTCTCCTTCTCTCTCTCTGGATCTGTCCTGTCCCTCTCCTCCTCTTCTCCTCTCTCCCTCAGTCAGTCCTGTGCTGTCTACCTCTCTTCTCCCTCTCTCTTCGTACGTCCTGTCCCCCCTTCTCCTCTCTCTGAGTCACAATGTCTAGCTCTCTCCTCTCCTCGTCCTGGATGTTGCATCAGCAGCTGCCCTAGCCTCGGCCTCTCATCTCCCCTCTCTTCTCGTCGGCACATTTCACAAGAGACAGCTGTCCTGGGTGAAATCAGCTCTTGAGGCAAACGGTCTAGCAAGATCCACATCTGTTTCCCCAAGACCGGAGGTGGAGGGGAGAGAGAGAGGGGCTGCCTCAGTGCCTTGGTGCCTCGCTGGAGGAGAAAAAGAAAAAGGCGCCTACCTCCCAGTCCGCGGTGCCCCTGCGCTGGAGGGGGTGGAGGGGAGAGAGAGAGGGCTGGCTACTCAGTGCCTTGGTGCCCTGCTGCTGGAGGCGGAGGGGAGAAAAAAAGGGGCCCCACCTGAGTGCCTTGGTGCCTCGCTGGAGGGTGGAGGGGAAAGGAGCCCTGCCTCGGTGCCTTGGTGCCCACAAGCTGGAGGCGGAGGGAAGAAAAGGAGGGAGGCTAGGGGAGCTAGGAGAGCTCTCCCTCCAGGAAGGTTTGGTGGGGTCGAGCACGTTGCAGAAGTGCACTCAGTGACCTGGCTCTCGGCCTCGCTAGCCTGCTTGGCAGCGCCGTGTGAGGATATGTGAGAAGGCCAAGGGTCGGCGTTTCTTACGCCAGAGTGCCCCACATCGCCTGCTGTCCTCCTCACGCACACACACACACGCTGCCTTCAGAGGGCCTGCCTCCCTTCCACTGCCTGCCTGTGACACCAGGAGTCGGCTGTAAAGGACACTGAGTTAAGCGACATGGTGCATTAGACATCTTTCGAGTGATAAACCAGTGGGCGCCAGGTTGACCACCCGCAATCTCATCTCTATCAGACCCCCAGGTTCACCACCGCAATCCTCTGTCTCTATCAGACCACCCAGGTCCACCACCACAATCCTCTGTCTCTATCAGGCCACCGGAGTTCACCACCACAATCCTCTGTCTCTATCAGACCACCAGGTTTCACTACCACAATCCTGTCTCGAATCAGACCACTGGGTTGCTTTACACAATCACTCTGTCTCTATCAAGACCACCAGGTTCACCACCACAATCACTCTGTCTCTATCAAGACCTCCAGTTCACCTTCACAATCTCTGTCTCTATCAGACACGGGTTCACCACCACAATCTCCTGTCTCTTCAAGTGTCTGCTGGGACAGTGCTAAAGGGAACCCATGTCCCATTGGCGATGTGCTGCGGAATTCTACCCCAGATGTGAATGGTTGTAGTATCTTATTCCAGTTGTGTGGAGAGAGCTACCTACAGCCTGAGAGCTACCACCTACAACCACCAGAGCTACCACAGCCTAGCGCTTCTCGCAACCTGGGAGCTACACTAGCAGCCAGGGAGCTGCCACCACGGCCTGCGCACGCTGCACCTGGCTGCCTGCAGCCTGGGAGCTACCTGCAGCCCTGCGGAGGCACCTGCAGCCTGAGCTGGGCTACCTGCAGCCTGAGGAGCTGCCTACGGCACACCTGAGACCTACAGCCTGGGCTAGCCCCTGAGCTACAGCCTGAGGGCTGCTACAGCCTGAGGAGCACCTACAGCCTGAGGAGCTACCTACAACCTGAGGCTACCTGGCCTGACACCTTACAACCTGAGCCACCCGCCTGAGGCTACGCCACAACACTAGGAGCTACCTACACAGGTTTAACAGATATGTATAGCCAACTGTGTTTCTGGTACTACTGGGTGTTAAACCAGATATGTATAGCCAACTGTGGCTGTGGTGCTGCTAGGTATTAAACAGATGTGTACAGCCAACTGTGACTGTGAGTGCTCACTGGGTATTAAACGGATATGTATAGCCAGCTGTGACTGAAGTACTGCTATATTAAACAGATAGTATAGCCAACTGTAACTATAGTACTCCTTGGTGTTCAACTAGATATGTCCATAGCAAGCTGTGACTGTGGGTATACTAGGTGTGT
>NW_025534977.1:0-17500 GCF_020615455.1 Coregonus clupeaformis
CCACGCTATGCTGCTGTAATCCCACGCGATCCACGCGCTGGGGATCTTTTAATGCTGCTGGGGATTCTTAATGCCGCTGGGGGATTCTTACGCCGCGGGGATCTTAATGCTGTGATTTTAATGCCGCTGTGATTCTAAATGCTGGGAACTTAATGCTGCTGGGGTTTTTAATGCTGCTGGGAACTTTTAATGCTGCCGGGAATCTTAATGCCGCTTGGGATTCTTAACGCTGCCGGGGATTCAAATGCGATAATGCCGCTGGGATTGAATGCTGCCGGGGATTCTTAACGTTGCCAGACTCTTAATGCTGGCTGGGGATTTAAATGCAAGGATTTTAATGCCGCTGTGGATTTAATGCTGCCAGATTCAAATGCTGCTGATATCTATGCTGCTGGGGAATCAAATGCTGCTGGGATTCTAAAATGCTGGGGATCCTTAATGCTGCTGGGGATCCTTAATGCTGCTAGGGATTTTACGCCAGCTGGGGACTTAATGCTGCTGGGGATTCATAATGCTGCCAAGATTTCTAAATGCTGTGGGGTTCTAATGCTGCTGGGGATCCTTAATGCTGCTGGGGATCCTTAATGCTGCAAAAATGCTGCCAATAATGCTGCTGGGGTTCACGGGGGATTCAACGCTGCTGGGGGTTCTTAATGCTGCTGGGGGTTCAAAATGCTGCTAGGGATCATAATGCTGCTGGGGATTCTTAATGCTGTCAGATTTAAATGCTGCTGGGGATTCTAAATGCCGCGGGGTTATTAATGCTGCTGGGGATTCTAAATGCTGCTGGGGATTCTGACGCTGCTGGGGATCTCTAAATGCTGCCGGGGTTTTTAATGCTGCGCAGAAATTAATGCTGCTGGGGGGTTCAAAATGCTGCCAGGGATCCATAATGCCGCGTGACCTTAATGCTCGCTGCTGTGGGACTTGAATGCCGCTGGATTCTAAATGCTGCTGGGGTTTTTAATGCTCATGGGGACTGGGCAATGCTGCTGGGGATTATAGGGATTCTAAAGGCTAAATTAATGCTGCTAAATCCTTAATGCTGCTGGGGATCTCTAAAGCTGGGGGTTTCACGCCGCTGGGGAACCTTAATGCCACAAAGGGACTCCTGAAACGCTGCTAGGGAACTTAACGCCGCTGGGGATCTTTAACGCTGCCAGATTTTAATGCTGCTGTGATCCGCCACGCTGCGGGGATTTAGTTAATGCGGGGGGTTTAATGCCGCTAGGATCAATGCTGCTGGGATTAATGCTGCTGGGGATCCGCATCGCCGGGGATTTAAATGCTGCTGGGGATTTGACAAATGCGTGGGGTTTAATGCTGTAGGATCTTAATGCTACATCACCTGCGGGGATTCCATGCTGCTGTGGATTCCCTATTAAATGCTGCTGGGGGTTTTAATGCTGCTGTGATCCTAATGCTGCCAGATCTTAAATGCTGCTGGGGGTTTTAATGCTGCGCAGCTCCTTAATGCCAGTTGGGGACTTTAAACGCTGCTTAGACTATTAATGCTGCTATACGCTGCTGGGGATTCTTAATGCTGCACAATCCTTAATGCTGCTGATTTACGTGCTGGGGATTTAATGCCGCTGGGGTTTTAATGCCGCTAATGCACTGCCAGATTAATGCTGCAGATCCTTAATGCCGCGGGGATTCTAAATGCTGCTGGGGATTCTTAATGCTGCTGGTTTTAATGCCAAGTAGGATCCTAAAAAGCCAGATTTTAATGCAGATTTTAACGTTGCCAGATTCTAAATGCTGCTGGGGTTTTAATGCTGCTGGGGGATCCTTAATGCTGCTGGGGATCCAAATGTGCATCAATGCGCTGGGATTCTTAATGCCGGGGGTTTAATGCTGGTTGGGATTTAAATGCTGCTGGGGGTTGCGCTGGGGGTTCAAAATGCTGCTAGTAGATCCTTAATGCTGCTGGGGATTCAAACAGATTCTAAATGCTGCTGGGGATTCTAAATGCTGCTGGGGGTTCTTAATGCTGCTGGGGATTCTAAATGCTGATTCTTAATGCTGCTGGGGATTCTAAATGTGCTGGGGTTAATGCGCTGATTAATGTGGGGGTTAAAATGCTGGCGAGGGATCTTAATGCTGCGGGGATCTTAATGCTTGGGGATTCTAAATGCTGCTGGGGATTTAAATGCTGCTGGGGTTTAAGCTGCTGGGGATTCTAAATGCTGCTGGGGATCTCTTAATGCTGCGGGGATTTAAATGCTGCTGGGGGTTTTACGCTGCTGGGGATCCTTAATGCCCGCTGGGGATTTAAATGCCGGGTTAATGCGTGGGGATTTAAAGCAGGGATTTTTAATGCCGCTGGGGATTCTTAATGGCGCTGGGGATTCTTAATGCTGGGGATATGCTGGGGATTCTTAATGTGATTGGTAATGTGGGATCTTAAGTGCTGGAGATTTTTAATGCTGCTGGGGATCTTAATGCGGCTGGGGATTTGAAATGCTGTGGGGATTTTAATGCTGCTGGGGGGTTCTTAATGCCAGCTAGGGATTTAATGCTGCCGGGGATTCTTAATGCTGCTGGGGACTCTTAATGCCGCTGGGGATTTAAATGCTGCTGGGGGTTTTAATGGGGGGGATCTAAGCGCTGGGATTAAGTGCTGGGGGATTCTTAATGTGCTGGGGATTTTAATGCTGCGGGGATTTTAATGCTGTGGGGATCCTTAACGCTGCGGGGGATTTTAATGCTGCAGGGGATTCTAAATGTGCTGGGGATTTTAATGTGGGGGGTTTAATGCTGCTGGGGGTTTTAATGCCGCTGGGGATTTTAATGCTGCTGGGGGATTTTAATGCTGCTGGGGATTTTAATGCTGCTGGGGATTTAATGCTGGGGATTTTAAATGCTGCTGGGGATTTTTAATGCTGCTGGGGATCTCTTAATGCTGCTGGGGATTCTAAATGCTGCGGGGATCTTTATATGTGCGGGATTCTTAATGCTGGGATTTAAACGGGATTTTAATGCCGCTGGGGATTCTAAATGTGGGGATTCTAAATGCGGGGATCCTTAATGCTGCGGGGATCCTTAATGCGCAGGGATTTAATGCCGCTGGATTTTAACGCTGCTGGGGATTCTAAAGCTGCGGGGACTTAATGCTGGGGATTTTAATGCGGGATTCTTAATTCGGGGATTTTAAGTGATTACTTAATGTGTGGGGGTTAATGTGGGGATTAACGTAGATTAATGCTGCGGGGATTTTAATGCTGGGGGATTTTAAGCTGCTGGGGGTTCCTAACGCTGCTGGGGGTCTTAATGCTGTAGGGGTCCTTAAGCTGCTGGGGATCCTTAATGCTGCTGGGGATCTAACGCTGGAGATTTAATGCTGAGATCCACGCTGTGGGATCCTTAAGCTGCTGGGGATTTGTAATGCTGGGGATTTTTAATGCCGCTGGGGATTCTTAATGCTGCTGGGGGTCTTAATGCTGGGGGATTTTAATGCTGCTGGGGATTTTTTAACGCTGCTGGGGATAATGTGCTGGGGATTTTAACGCTGCTGGGGATCTAAGCGCTGGGGGTTTTAATTGCCGTGGGGAACCTTAATGTCGGGATTTTAATGCTGTAGGGATTTTAATGGTAGGGATTCTTAACGCTGCTGGGGATTTTAATGCCGGGGGCGATTCTTAATGCCGCTGGGATCTAATGTGGGGATTCGTAATGTGGGATCAAGCTGCTGGGGATCCTTAATGCTGCTGGGGATCCTTAATGCTGCTGGGGATTCTAAATGCTGCGTGGGGAACCTTAATGCTGCTGGGGAACAAGTGTGGGATAAGAGGATTTAAGCCGCATAGGGACTCTTAATGCTGCTGGGGAACTTAATGCCGCTGGGGACCTCTTAATGCTGCTGGGGATTTTAATGCTGCTGGGGATTTTAATGCTGCAGGGGGAACTTAATGCTGCTGGGTTCTTAATGCGTTGGGGATTCGTAATGCTGCAGGGGACTTAATGCCGGGGGTTGACATGCTGCTGGGGGTTTTAATGCTGGGCGACATGCTGCTGGGGGGTGACATCTCTATGGGGATTCTTAATGCTGCTGGCGCATCACACCATCCCCCCATAAATTGATCTGGCGTGCATCACACCATCCCCCCGTTATTATACAGGTTATGATTGGCGTGATCACACCATCCCCCGTAATAAGGAATATTGATCCTGGTCGTGCCATCACACCATCCCCCCCTGTTATTATACAGGCTCTATTGATCCTGGCCGTGCATCACACCCTATCCCCCCTGTTATTATACAGGTTATTGATCCTGGCCGGGCCATCACACCATCCCCCCCTGTTATTATACAGGCTCTATTGATCGGTGTGCATCACACCATCCCCCTTATTATACAGGTTATTGATCCTGGCTGTGCCATCACACCATCCCCCCTGTTATTATACAGGTTATTGATTGGCGTGACATCACACCATCCCCCCCCTGTTATTATACAGGCTATTGATCCTGGTGAGCCATCACACATCCACCCCTGTTATTATATGGTTATTGATCCTGGCTGTGCATCACACCATCACCCCCCTGTATATACAGGAAATAGGGGGCAACTTCCCTGACTTATTGTAGATAATAGAATTCCCCGGTGTTTAAAATGTGGAAAATTTTAGGATTGGACCTCCCATCGCTGATGTGAGAAAGTAATCCATGTTGTAATTGTTTCATAATAAAATGGAGTTATGGTTGATATCTCTATCAGTATTTGTTAGACATGAACTCTTCCCCTTTACTCTGACTACCCAGTCTACAGTGTGGTGACCTGTGTAGAGGGAAAATTACAACCCCTTATTTTAGGATATTTCTGTTAAGATTTAGCTTGAAATTGTGATGCAACATGCATTTTCTTTCAATACCAGATCTAAACGTAATGGAAGTAAAAACAACATTTTTCTTGACAAAACATGTTTTTATTAAATAAAGCCCAGACAAGAAAGTGTAACATAAATAAAGCTGCAGTAAGATACAAAAAGCTATATAACAAAAATCTACAAATGTACATAACAGAGAGCCTTAATGCAATGCTAGTGATCCATGAGAGTAGTGCCGTTTCTTTCTATAAAACATAAGATAACATATACACAACTCTAGTGCTGCTGGGGGGTTCGACATGCTGCGGGGGGTTCTAATGCTGCTGGGGGTTCGACATGCTGCTGGGGTCTCGACAGGCTGGGGGTTCGACATGCTGCTGGGGATCCTTAATGCTGCTGGGGATTCTTAATGCTGCTGGGGATTCTTAATGCTGCTGGGGATTCTTAATGCTGCTGGGGGTCCTTAATGCTGCTGGGGATCCTTAATGCTGCTGGGGATTCTTAATGCTGCTGGGGGGATTCTTAATGCTGCTGGGATTCTTAATGCTGTGGGGATCCTTAATGCTGCTGGGGATCCTTAATGCTGCTGGGGATTCTTAATGCTGCTGGGGATTCTTAATGCTGCGTGGGGATTCTTAATGCTGCTGGGGATTCTTAATGCTGCTGGGGATCCTTAATGCCGCATGGGGATCCTTAATGCTGCTGGGGATCCTTAATGCTGCTGGGGATTCTTAATGCTGCTGGGGATTCTTAATGCTGCTGGGGATTCTTAATGCTGCTGGGGATCCTTAATGCTGCTAGGGATTCTTAATGCTGCTGGGGGTTCTTAATGCTGCTAGGGATTCTTAATGCTGCTGGGGATCCTTAATGCTGCTGGGGATTCTTAATGCTGCTGGGGATCCTTAATGCTGCTGGGGATTCTTAATGCTGCTGGGGATTCTTAATGCTGCTGGGGATTCTTAATGCTGCTGGGGGTCCTTAATGCTGCTGGGGATTCTTAATGCTGCTGGGGATTCTTAATGCTGCTGGGGATTCTTAATGCTGCTGGGGGTCCTTAATGCTGCTGGGGATTCTTAATGCTGCTGGGGATTCTTAATGCTGCTGGGGTTTCTTAATGCTGCTTGGGGATTCTTAATGCTGCTGGGGATCCTTAATGCTGCTGGGGGTTCTTAATGCTGCTGGGGAACCTTAATGCTGCTGGGGATTCTTAATGCTGCTAGGGATTCTTAATGCTGCTAGGGATTCTTAATGCTGCTGGGGATTCTTAATGCTGCTGGGGATTGCTTAATGCTGCTGGGGGATCCTTAATGCTGCTGGGGATTCTAAATGCTGCTGGGGATCCTTAATGCTGCTGGGGATCCTTAATGCTGCTGGGGATCCTTAATGCTGCTGGGGATTCTAAATGCTGCTGGGGATTCTTAATGCTGCTGGGGAACCTTAATGCTGCTGGGGATCCTTAATGCTGCTAGGGATTCTTAATGCTGCTAGGGATTCTTAATGCTGCTGGGGATTCTTAATGCTGCAGGGGACCTTAATGCTGCTGGGGGTTCTTAATGCTGCTGGGGATTCTTAATGCTGCTGGGGGTTCTTAATGCTGCTGGGGACCTTAATGCTGCTGGGGGTTCTTAATGCTGCTGGGGGTTGACATGCTGCTGGGGGTTCTTAATGCTGCTGGGGGTTCGACATGCTGCTGGGGGTTCGACATTCTACTGGGGATTCTTAATGCTGCTGGCCGTGCCATCACACCATCCCCCCCCCTGTTATTATACAGGTCTATTGATCCTGCCCGTGCCATCACACCATCCCCCCCCCCTGTATTATACAGGTCTATTGATCCTGGCCGTGCCATCACACCATCCCCCCCCCTGTTATTATACAGGTCTCCATTGATCCTGGCCGTGCCATCACACCATCCCCCCTGTTATTATACAGGTCTATTGATCCTGGCCGTGCCATCACACCATCCCCCCTGATTATACAGGTCTATTGATCCTGGCCGTGCCATCACACCATCCCCCCTGTTATTATACAGGTCTATTGATCCTGGTCGTGCCATCACACCATCCCCCCCCCTGTTATTATACAGGTCTATTGATCCTGGCTGTGCCATCACACCATCCACCCCTGTTATTATACTGGTCTATTGATCCCGGCTGTGCATCACACCATCCACCCCCTGTTATTATACAGGATCAATAGGGGGGGGGGGTACACTTCCCTGACTTATTGCTTTTCTTTAGATAATAGAATTCCCCTGTGTTTAAAATGTCTGAAAATCTGGCATTCCTTTAGGGATCTGGACCTCCCATCGCTGATGTGTAGAAAGTCAATCCATGTTGTACCATCTGTTTCATAATAAACATGGAGTTCATGGTTCGATTATCTCTCATCAGTATTTGTTCAGACATGAACTCTTCCCTTTACTCTGACTACCCAGTCTACAGTGTGGTGACCTGTGTAGAGGGAAAATTACAACCCCTTTATTTTAGGATATTTCTGTTAAGATTTAGCTTGAAATTGTGATGCAACATGCATTTTCTTTCAATACCAGATCTAAACGTAATGGAAGTAAACAACATTTTTCTTGACAAAACATGTTTTTATTAAATAAAGCCCAGAAAAGAAAGTGTAACATAAATAAAGCTGCAGTAAGATACAAAAAGCTATATAACAAAATCTACAAATGTACATAACAGAGACGCAATGCAATGCCAGTGATCCATGAGAGAATAGTGCCTTTTCTATAACAAAGATAACATATAACAACTCTATGCTGCTGGGGTTCGACATGCTGTGGGGGTTCACATGCTGCTGGGGGGTTCGGCATGCTGCTGGGGGTTCGACATGCTGCTGGGGGTCGACATGCTGCTGGGGGTTCGACATGCTGCTGGGGGTTCGAGCATGCTGCTGGGGATCCTTAATGCTGCTGGGGATTCTTATTATACAGGTCTATTGATCCTGGCCGTGCCATCACACCATCCCCCCCTGTTATTATACAGGTCTATTGATCCTGGCCGTGCCATCACACCATCCCCCCTGTTATTATACAGGTCTATTGATCCTGGCCGTGCCATCACACCATCCCCCCCTGTTATTATACAGGTCTATTGATCCTGGCCGTGCCATCACACCATCCCCCCCCTGTTATTATACAGGTCTATTGATCCTGGTCGTGCCATCACACCATCCCCCCCCCTGTTATTATACAGGTCTATTGATCCTGGCACGTGCCATCACACCATCCCCCCTGTTATTATACAGGGTCTATTGATCCCTGGCCGTGCTATCACACCATCCCCCCTGTTGTTATACAGGTCTATTGATCCTGGCCGTGCCATCACACCATCCACCCCCTGTTATTATACAGGTCTATTGATCCTGGCCGTGCCATCACACCATCCCCCCCTGTTATTATACAGGTCTATTGATCCTGGCCGTGCCATCACACCATCCCCCCTGTTATTATGCAGGTCTATTGATCTCCTGGACGTGCCATCACACCATCCCCCCCCTGTTATTATACAGGTCTATTGATCCTGGCCGTGCCATCACACCATCCCCCTGTTATTATACAGGTCTATTGATCCTGGCAGTGCCATCACACCATCCACCCCCAGTTATTATACAGGTCTATTGATCCTGCGTGCCATCACACCATCCCCCCTGTTATTATACAGGTCTATTGATCCTGGCCGTGCCATCACACCATCCACCCCCTAGTTATTATACAGGTCTATTGATCCTGGCCGTGCCATCACACCATCCCCCCCTAGTTATTATACAGGTCTATTGATCCTGGCGGCATCACACCATCCACCCCCCTAGTTATTATACAGGTCTATTGATCCTGGCGTGCCATCACACCATCCCCCCTGTTACTATACAGGTCTATTGATCCTGGCCGTGCCATCACACCATCCCCCCCTGTTATTATACAGGTATTGATCCTGGCCGTGCCATCACACCATCCCCCCCTGTTATTATACAGGTCTATTGATCCTGGCCGTGCCATCACACCATCCCCCCCCCTGTTATTATACAGGTCTATTGATCCTGGCCGTGCCATCACACCATCCCCCTGTTATTATACAGGTCTATTGATCCTGGCCGTGCCATCACACCATCCCCCCTGTTATTATACAGGTCTATTGATCCTGGCCGTGCCATCACACCATCCCCCTGTTATTATACAGGTCTATTGATCCTGGTCGTGCCATCACACCATCCCCCCCCCTGTTATTATACAGGTCTATTGATCCTGGCTGTGCCATCACACCATCCACCCCTGTTATTATACTGGTCTATTGATCCTGGCTGTGCCATCACACCATCCACCCCCCTGTTATACAGGATCAATAGGGGGTACACTTCCCTGACTTATTGCTTTTCTTTAGATAATAGAATTCCCCTGTGTTTAAAATGTCTGAAAATCTGGCATTCCTTTAGGGATCTGGACCTCCCATCGCTGATGTGTAGAAAGTCAATCCATGTTGTACCATCTGTTTCATAATAAACATGGAGTTCATGGTTCGATTATCTCTCATCAGTATTTGTTCAGACATGAACTCTTCCCCTTTACTCTGACTACCCAGTCTACAGTGTGGTGACCTGTGTAGAGGGAAAATTACAACCCCTTTATTTTAGGATATTTCTGTTAAGATTTAGCTTGAAATTGTGATGCAACATGCATTTTCTTTCAATACCAGATCTAAACGTAATGGAAGTAAAACAACATTTTTCTTGACAAAACATGTTTTTATTAAATAAAGCCCAGACAAGAAAGTGTAACATAAATAAAGCTGCAGTAAGATACAAAAAGCTATATAACAAAATCTACAAATGTACATAACAGAGACGCCTTAATGCAATGCCAGTGATCCATGAGAGTAGTGCCGTTTCTTTCTATAAAACATAAGATAACATATACACAACTCTATGTATTAACATATCAAACATAATATATGGATCATTTAATCTAAAACCATTTCAAATATTTTAGATTTACAATTTCATAGCACAGCTTTGATACGAGGCGTGTTATTGTCACTAGGTGCGGCTGTAACTAGTGAACACAGTGGGCAGGTTGTCAACAGGGTAGACCGTAGGGCCGGTCTTCATGGTCGGGGGGCCGTTCGATAGAGTCCAGTTGCAGTGCAGTGTGAGCTCTACCAGGAATATCTTGAGGAGGACCTTGGCGAACTCTTTCCCTACACACATCCTGGAGCCGCCTCCGAACGGGATGTAGTTGAAGCGTGAGGAGTCCTCCGAGGCTTTGGCCATGAAACGCTCCGGGTTGAACTCCTCTTTGTTGGGGAACACGTCGGCCACGTCGTGGGTGTCACAGATACTGTAGATGACGGTCCAGCCTTTGGGGATCTGGTAACCCTGGAAACAGAAAATAACACAGCACTGTTAAGACAACTGGTCTGGAGTTTTAGTCACTAACCCGTCAAAAGATATCAATCAAATTGACAGATTAGTATTGTATTCAAATCATCTGTAAAAAAAGACACCATTGCATTGACTGGTTAGTATTGTATTCAAATCATCTGTAAAAAGACTAACCACATTGAGTTCGAATGTCTTCCAGTACCACTCTGAAGCCTCCAGGTACAGGGGGGTTTATCCTCAAGGTCTCTTTGATGACACAGCCCGTGTACTTTAACTGGTCCAACACCTCAATGTTCACATTCTGACCCAGCAGATCCACACCTTCTTCCTCCTAGAGGAGAGAGAGAGAGAGTTATTATTCCACAATCATTCCATAAAGCCTATGAGATCTAAAGGCTGTTATCAATGTGCAAGTAAATTACTGGATTCATATTGATTGAATGAATGATTTCCAGCTGTAAATAACCGCCTTGCCTTCTGGTGCAGTTCTTGTCTGAGTTTGTTGACCATGTCAGGGTTGAGTCCCAGGAACATGACCAGCGATGTGGCTGCACTGGCAGTGGTCTCATGGCCTCCAAATAAAAGCTCTGTGGCTGATTCCTTAATTGCCTTCAGATAGAGAGAAATAAAATCATTAACTCACCGAGCAAGATTCTGATTCTTATAACACCACAGCTGGTTTAAAATGTACATTTATCATCTGTTTATATACTGCATGAAAAAAAAAATCATAAATGCATGTATCTTGTTGTTGAAGATGGGGATCCATGTACAGAAGAGAAGAGGATAGAGTGTTACCTGCATGCTGAAGGGCTCATCCCCTTTCCTGCTGCTGTCTATGAGCTGTTGGAGCGCGTCTCTGTGTTTCACCGCTTTGACGCTGTCTATTTTACTCTGGATGTTCTCCTCGATTTTGGAGTGGATGAAATTTCGGGCTTTCAATCCCTGTAGATGAAAGAGATGGATTTGTACATTAATTTAGGCCCTGAAAATATTCTAAATACATTCTTTAAAATGTCATAGAATTAATGCACCGCTGCTTACCCGGTACAAGCCGCTGAAGGGGGACATCGATGGGCAGGAGAAAAGGTTCTTGATCATCTCTTCGAAAGCCTCCACCAGCTCCTGCTCGTCGGTCTTGATCTGGTCCGGGTCGAAGCCCAGGAGGATCCTCATGGCGATACGGAACATGAGGAGCTTCATCTCCGGGTAGACCAGCACGTAGGAGTCCTTCTCCAGCCATCCCCTACGGCGCTCCTCACCTCCTCCTGGATCACGGGGATGTAGTGTTCCAAAGCATCCCGGGAGAACGCTCTCATTATAGCCTAAAATACAGGAGCAACTTTCCGTTAAGACGGGACATGAAAGAAAACATTAAATTGGTGCAGGTTCTAGCCAAATATCTATGCGTAAAATAATACATTACATTTGCTATTTTAAATATTTTATGCATGCAAAAAAAGGTTTTAATCACCAACGCACCTTTTTCTTGTTTTTGTGCTGGGTCCCGTGCATATTTGAGAGCGTGTCTGATCCCAGAATAGTTCTGACGGAAGCCGGCCACTGCACGGCGACAAGTTTATGTTCACCCAGCAGAATCTGTCTGACGTTGTTCGCTCCCAGGACACGCACCGTGGGGTTGCCAAAGAGGTGCGTTCTGTAAATGTATCCATACTTCTGCCGTTTCATCCGCAGGAACTTTCTCCTCTGCAATAAGGAATAATAAATGTTTGTCAACGGAAGACAGATACATCCCAACAGGTAATATTATACAATATTACTATTATTAAGTTTGTAAAGTGCAATAATTACCTGGAGAAGGAGTTGGAGCGTCTCTCCGATGAAAGGTAACCCCATAGATCCAGGAGGGAGAGGGGCTCGACAGCCGGGATCCCGACCACGGATCAAATAAACCTCCCATAACTTCACCGCGACTAAAAAGAGAAAGATTGGAAGCACGAGCGTGCACAGAAGGGTCGCCACCAAAGTGTGCAAAGCCATTGTACTGGTGCGCGTGACGAGTCGATGTAACCAAACCAAAGATAGAAACTTGTGAGGACTTCAGGTGGAGTGAGAGTTTGTTTGCTATTGAAAGTCTTGGGTGTTTCCACGGCCTTTTATCCCCCTTGTCCCCAGGTCTCGGCCTCCTGTTACCTTGGCTCGGCTACAGAAATTAGTTCACACAAAGTTCATCTTTAATTGTTGTGTCATCTCGCCCCGCCCCACGGAGTAGCGGCCTCTCCAAAAAACCCATTTGTTATAGAGGCGCATTTTAATACCACCTCCTGTTGGAGACGCACAATCGGGGATTTAACTCTGAAAAGGTGTTAAGTCCCTCTAACAATAGGAACCATCCAAGGTGCTTTGTTGCAAATATTCCGCAGTTTAGACTCATTACATTTGATGAGTTCTGCATGTAATGCCCCGCGGCGGGCTTAATTGAACAGCTTTCAATACATTTCAATTTGCGCTGTTGGCTCCGAATTTAAATAATTTCCTTAATCCTCTTTAAATTCCAACACACGTGTTTTGCTTTATTCGCCTCAAGCATTAAATAAAGCTTAATGTGGTCAATTAAATCATTAAACAATCGTGTGAAAGCTTTAATCCAGCATTTTCTTGGAACAACTAAGTTGTTTGTATTGTATTGTATTAGGCAATACGAATTAATGACATTCATTCTTTGGAGGCTATACAAGCCAGTTTGCCTCGATATGCCCCTTTTTCTTTGAGAGTTTGAGATATTCAGTGACGTAGTGTGCACTCTGGTTAAACTTGTCTAATCTAGAATGAGACTTTAACCTGTTTACTGTCTTGACTCTATGGTGTTCCTTTGCAGTCCGTGGCGCGGCTCTCTCTCTCTCTCTCTCTCTCTCTCTCTCTCTGTCTCTCTCTCTCTCTTCTTCTCTCTCTCTCTCTCTCCCTCTCTCTCTCTCTCTCTCTCTCTCTCTCTCTCTCTCTCTCTCTCTCTCTCTCTCTCTCTCTCTGTCTCTCTCGCCTCCTCTCTCTCTCTCTCTCTCTCTCTCTCTCTCTCTCTCTCTCTGTATCTGTGGAAGGGCCTCTGTTATAAAAATGATATCTTGCTTGCAGTGGGTTCAAACTTGGGTCAGTTGGTGGGAAATAAAAAAAAATGTCTCAGTGTAAACAAGGTTACTGGTAGGCTAAACATGTAAAGTAAACACCGCTGAACCACCCAGTGCATTTGGAATTACTTTTTACGACAGCTATAACGTGGAGCGGACAGGCGAATCAGCCAGTCAAGCAGGAGACAGCGTGGCTCCACATTTTAAAGCGACACATTATAGCTTTCCCGTTCCCCATTCTCTCTCTGCCGGGTCGCACCGAGGTGCTGGAGCATTGCCCTGTAGTTCACCTCGTCATTATGTATGGGGGGAATCCATGCAAATGGCTTGAGGAGAAATAGCCTATAAATGTCAGGATATTCTCAGGCGTTTAAATGTACATTTCTTGATGAGGAATTCAACCACATAGCCTATCCAAGACACCGAAGGACATGTATACATGTATTATGACATTACCCTACTACACGTTTGAGGTATATGGGCTATTTCAAACAAAGCTGCCACCATGAATAATAACATTGTGTGAAATAGTTCAGTGATTATTTATTTATTTTAATTCCATTTTTAGTCATTTAGCAGACGCTCTTATCCAGAGCGACTTACAGTTAGTGAGCGCATACATTTTATTTCATACTGATACCATGTCCTTACTCCACACATGTGTCAGCTGAAGTTCAAGTGTACTACATCCAGTTGTGTAAAGTACTTAAGTAAAAATACTTTAAAGTACTACTTAAGTAGTTTTTTGGGGGTATCTGTCCTTTACTTTACTATTTATATTTTTGACAACTTTTACTTTTACTTCACTACATTCCTAAAGAAAATAATGTACTTTTTACTCCATACATTTTCCCTGACACATAAAAGTACTAGTTACATTTTGAATGCTCAGCAGGACAGGACAATTGTCTAATTCACACACTTATCAAGAGTACTTGTATATTTGTATATTTTAGCAATTACATTTACTTTTGATACTTAAGTATATTTAAAACCAAATACTTTTAGACTTCTACTCAAGTAGTATTTTACTGGGTGACTTTCACTTGAGTCAATTTCTATTTTCTATGTGGTCCTCTGTAGCTCAATTGGTAGAGCATGGCGCTTGTAACGCCAGGATAGTGGGTTCGATCCCCGGGACCACCCATACGTAAAAATGTATGCACGCATGACTGTAAGTCGCTTTAGATAAAAGCGTCTGCTAAATGGCATATTATATTATTGTTATGAAGGTATCTTTACTTTTACTAAAGTATGACGATTGGGTACTTTTCCCACCACTGACTACATCCCTCACTGTACATTCCATATGGACCCATCATGTAACTCTTATATCCAGGTGGTCTGTAATACACGCCTTTAATAGCCCATAAAACCCCCATCTGACCCGTGACTTTTCATACATTTCCCTTTAGATAGACCAGGACATTGACTTAAATGGCCACCTGTGATGTTTGCGTGCTTCCCGTCCCACAAAATTAATAACTATTATGCGCGCGCCTCTCTGTCTGTGCGTGAGAGTGAAAACAGAGCGAGAGATGAGGTCGGTGTCGGGGGCGCGTCATCAGCGATTAGCTGGATGCTGGAGAGGCTCTGCAACGCCCGGAGGGGGGATCTCTCCTCATTCCCAAGCGCTCGTGCTGACCTGCCGGTGCCCTACAACACGGACCCTGACATCTCGGTGAACTCTCGCGCACCAAACCTCGCCAAGTTCACTGTCCATCAAATAACGAGATAGGGGACAGATAGGGGACAGGGACCCTGCATGAACCGAACACCAAGCAGCAATTACAGCACAACGGTTATTATCTCCCGCTGTCTGTCAATCACACAAATCAAATAAAGCGTTTAATTAAAACAATTTACAGTAACAGTGTAATTGGGTCAATAGATAAAATAGCTTCCCACTTGTTGGAATAAAACGTTTTAATTGAGCCATGCATAGAGACGGACTTCTACTTTATATTATCACTAGTAGCCTATGTAACCTACCCACTAGGATAATTTAAGACAGATCAAACTATTTTTTGCATCTTTCATTCACAGTTTCTTTTTTTTTAATGACAATACATCTTCCATTAATACCTCGATGTAGCTCTCTCATGCACTGCGCAGTGCTCCTCTGTCCGATTATAGCGGGAGGAGTTTTGATTTGTAGGTTTGCATGACATATGTGCAGTTGGAGGTGCTGTCACAACAGGAGGGGGGCGGGGGGGGACACAGCTCAGCGGTTCACCCAGAGGTCAGTCAGTCCCTCCAGTCCCGCGACCGACCCAGCGGCTCTAGGTGCAGCCGTTCCCCCTGTCAGGTCTAATTTCTCTGGGCTTGTTAAGGGAGGGCGGCTCGGTAGGTGGAGTTGTATCCATCCTGTGAAAACACCCTACCTCAAGTCCTGTTTTTTTAGTTGAATGGGAAACAGTGGGCCATTTATTATGTCAGATTGGTATTGACATGGAAAGGTGTGAGAGGAGAGAAAAGTGGATCATGATTTAGAATGGGTGTAATGTATAAATCGGTTGGGCCAACCACTGATCTTTGATGCCAGCTCGTTATTACCACATAACACAAGCCAGACGCCTCCCAAATAGCACTTTATTCCCTATATAGTGCACTACTTTTGACCAGGGCCCCACCATAGTGCACTACCTGGTCAAATGTAGTGCACTATATAGGGGATAGCATGTCATTTGGAACTGAGATAAAGTTTCTTGTTCTGGATTCTTCGCTGACAGAGGAAGCTCCTTTTTTATTCAAAAAATATAGGTCCAATGGGGAAAGTAATCCATTTGATTAACTTTCTAAAATGTACCAGTTAAAAAAATAAACTAGGAAAATAGGAATGTTTGAAGTTGGTAAACTCTATTACATAATTCACTCATCACCTGGTCATTATATAAACATCCTGTAGATACATGCTCTATAAATAACAGACTTCACATCCTGTAGATACATGCTCTATAAATAACAGACTTCACATCCTGTAGATACATGCTCTATAAATAACAGACTTCACATCCTGTAGATACATGCTCTATAAATAACAGACTTCACATCCTGTAGATACATGCTCTATAAATAACAGACTTCACATCCTGTAGATACATGCTCTATAAATAACAGACTTTACACCCTGTATATACTTTGTAAGGGTTGGTGTGAGGTGCGACCCAGGTGCGGTGCAGGACAGACAGTAGGCAGAGATGGTGAAACAAGGATCTTTACTGGTGGTCCCAAAACCAGGATACAAAATAACGGATTTATCACAATAAAAGAAAGGAGGAGCAAATAAGTTCCAAAAACCGTCTGACAGCCAAAATACGAAATACTAACTACAACTGAAACAAATAAAGAAACAGGGAGAACACTTCTCAAGTACCTGTACATACAGTGGGGAAAAAAAGTATTTAGTCAGCCACCAATTGTGCAAGTTCTCCCACTTCAAAAGATTAGAGATGCCTGTAATTTTCATCATAGGTACACGTCAACTATGACAGACAAATTGAGAAAAGAAAATCCAGAAAATCACATTGTAGGATTTTTAATGAATTTATTTGCAAATTATGGTGGAAAATAAGTATTTGGTCACCTACAAACAACCAAGATTTCTGGCTCTCACAGACCTGTAACTTCTTCTTTAATAGGCTCCTCTGTCCTCCACTCGTTACCTGTATTAATGGCACCTGTTTGAACTTGTTATCAGTATAAAAGACACCTGTCCACAACCTCAAACAGTCACACTCCAAACTCCACTATGGCCAAGACCAAAGAGCTGTCAAAGGACACCTGCAACCGTGGCGTCAAAATGATCACAAGAACGGTGAGCAAAAATCCCAGAACCACACGGGGGGACCTAGTGAATGACCTGCAGAGAGCTGGGACCAAAGTAACAAAGCCTACCATCAGTAACACACTACGCCGCCAGGGACTCAAATCCTGCAGTGCAAGACGTGTCCCCCTGCTTAAGCCAGTACATGTCCAGGCCCGTCTGAAGTTTGCTAGAGTGCATTTGGATGATCCAGAAGAGGATTAGGAGAATGTCATATGGTCAGATGAAACCAAAATATAACTTTTGGTAAAAACTCAACTCGTCGTGTTTGGAGGACAAAGAATGCTGAGTTGCATCCAAAGAACACCATACCTACTGTGAAGCATGGGGGTGGAAACATCATGCTTTGGGGCTGTTTTTCTGCAAAGGGAC